>NC_035441.2:9798086-9865586 GCF_002127325.2 Helianthus annuus | reverse complement strand
TTACCAAAATATACTTATAGGTAAGTTTTTCGGAATATTTTGTAAGTTACATTCTTTTGTTCGATTTCACCACTATTTTGTGTGTAACTTGTATATTTATTCCTTGGAATTTTTGGAAATATTTTGGATTGTAAGTTCTTGGTACATAGATGAGTTATATTATTTCAAGTCCTAAAATAATATAACCAGTACGCATAATGTACAAATAATCACACAAGTTGTGACATCAATATACATATATATATATATATATATATATATATATATATATAGGGTAAGGTTCATGCGAGAACCACCTTATTGCGAGAACCGCGAGAACCAATGTGAACACAACCTAAAATAGCTAAAAAAACCTAAAAAAAACCCTAAAAAAACCTAACCTCCACCCCCCAAAAACCTAAACCCCCCCAGCCCCCCCCCCCCCCCCAAAACCTAACCCCCCACCAAGCTAAATGTTAAAAACTAAAACCCTCAAAAAACCTAAAAAAAACCTAACCCCCCCCCCCCCAAAAAAAAAAACCTAAACCCCCCTCCCCCACCCCCGAAAAACCTACCCCCCCCAAGCTAAAATGCTAAAAACTAAACCCCCAAAAAACTTAAAAAATCTAAAAAAATAAATAAAAAATAAAAAAAAATCTAATTTTTTTTTATTTTTTACTATTTTTTATGTTCAAATCGCTACTTTTAGTAGCCAAAAGAAAAAAAAAATTTAAAAAAAATTAAAATTTTTTTTTTGGATACTAAAAGTAGCGATTTTTATATAAAAAATAGTAAAAAAAAAAAAATTGGGTGTTTTTTTAGATTTTTTTAGGTATTACTGTTTGTGTTCACACTGGTTCTCGCGGTTCTCGCAATAAAGGGTGGTTCCTAACGGATCTTTGTCCTATATATATATATATATATATATATATATAGGCTAGGAGTTGGCCAGAAAGTCCAAATTTCCTAAAAAGTGTAAAAAGTCATAAAACACCATAATGTCAGCCATAAAACACACCAAAAACCCACAAATAATATGATAAAGATTACTAAAACATTATGTATGTGGGTTTTGTGTTGTGTTTTAGATGTTAAGGCTCTGATTATGGAATGACAAATATTATTGTGTTTTATGTTGTTTAGCATTTTGTGTTTTATATTCATAGTTATATGATGGTGCGTTTGAAGTTTTTATGGACTCTTAGAGTTTGAATATGGTGTTTTAGTAATATTCATTCTATTATTTGTGAGTTTTAGGTGTGTTTTATGCCTGAAATTATTGTGTTTTATGTATATATATATATACATATATATATACATATATATATATGTATATATATATGTATATATATACATATGTATATATATATATATATATTCTCCTCAATATATACTTAGTCACTTTTATTTATCAAAAACCAACCTCCAATATTTGTAATTTTTTGTAATAAAATTATGGCAACTTTTATGTGAAAACCATTCTCAAGATTTACTTATAAACACTTGTTTTAAAAATACTTTTCTAGGTATTTAATTTCTACAAAAATTTTGCCATAGTTTCCTCTTAAAAATGGAGGTTTCCATGCTTTTCAAAGCATATCATTTTCCTTCAAAATCATCATCAATCATCAACAACATGAACAAGACTTACCATGTGCCAAATATACGAAATTTACACTATGTCATGAACTTGAAACAGTGTAAAAATTTGTAGGAACTTACTAGTGTTATTAGTAAGCCTAGTTATCCTTTAGGGTGTGATTATTTATTTAAAAATATCATTCTTGAAGAATTTAGATCTTCACAACTTTTGTATGAAGATTTTCAAAAAAAAAAAATATTTCTTCTTGTATTTTTCTGGTTAACAATATGTTTCTTGGAAATATTATTCTTGAAATCTTTTATTTTCAAGACTTATAACTTGTAGAAATAATCATCATGCACTAAAACAAGTTTATTTTCAAGTTCATGAGTTACATAAAGGATGATCATTACAACTTTCTCAAGATCTATCCTTACACTTGCTAGATCATGTGTTTAATCATCATCTAGCAAGCTTCATATGGTGATCTACACCATAAACACAAGAAATCAACAAACAAGCTCAATACATACACTAGAACAACTTGATCTTCATGTTTTAGAACTTTATGTTAATGTTTATCTTTATGTCTCTTGAGATTCTTTAGTTTACCAAGTTACCTCACACTTTAACCATCAAAATTATGAGTAAAAACAAGATCAAAGAAGCTTACTACTAGCACAAGGCTAGGGAAGATCAAAAAGCAAGGTGATGAAGAAAATAGATGGTTAATAGCTTTTGAGAAAGGTCCTTCCGAATCCGATGCTTCCAAGCTTCCTAACTAAGCTCCTAGCACCTCAGAACCTCCTTATCTTGGTTGATAATGGTGGAAGTATGGTGGTGATGTGGTGGCCGTAAGTATGGAGGAGGGGAGGAAGAAAGAGGTTTCTTGAATGGTGATGGTGATTATGATCTAATACTAGTGATTTTATAATATTTAAGGTAGCATATGGCATCTTTGGTGGTATATTCCTAGGCAATATCTTATAAAATATAAGAAAGAAATCAAAGGAAATCAAATAATGTCACGACCCCCGACCCCATCCTGGCCGGAATCGGTGCCGTGAACAGTCCAGTGGTACCGGTGATTATTTTGAAAAACATTGCAGCGGAAATTTCATCAGGACCGTGAGTTAGGAAAAATATCAGAGTTTAGAAACACCGGATTTTATTTAAAAAGATGGAATAAATTCCATGTTTTACAAAGGTAGCTTTTAATAACAACAATATTTCTTAATTTGAAAAATAAGCCACTTCTTGAAGTCCTTTCAGTGTCGGATCCAATCCTTACTCCAATCTATTGTAATTACCTGAAACGCGTTTTAAAAAGATTTTGTCAGCGGGAAATACTGAGTGAATTATTCATTTTACTGAAAATGACACATTTGTTATAATTCACAGTATTAAGAGTTTTTCAATATGTTTATTATCAACCAACATTCAAGAATAGGTATTTGTCACAGACCAGCTCTGTGACTGTGGTCATATCACCATTGGCTGTCCCAATGAGTGACGTATGTCACAATTAGGCTCGCCCACCTAATGTGAAGGAAACAATAATAACAATATTGTGCACAATACCCCACATACCGGCTGTAATTTGGTGATTACATAAACTTAATCACTGTAATTATAACTTTGAAAAATGGTTTGGAGTATTGTAAAACAGTTGATAAAAAGAAGAATAACTCACAAATCAGCATGCAGGATTGAGTTAACAACTTCTTGATTCTATTTCTTCCGATAATTAAGCATGCACTTTATTATTCTGGATCTTCTGATGATTTAATAGTTTATTTGATTGTAAGGGTGTAGTTGGGAGTATTTCTGGTGGTTTAACATAATGGAATACGTATTGGTGAAAAACCTAAATCAACCTTAACGAATTTCACAAAAACCGGGTTAATGCTCAATACAGCTTTTACGATAACTTACGAGATCAAATTCTCACAATGAATGACAAAGTGCAATACTTCAACTCATTTATCGTATTAACGACAAACGACAAAGTATAATACTTCAACTCATTTATCGAATTATCGACAAAGGACAAAGTATAATGCTTCAACTCATTTATCGAATTATCGACAAACGACAAAGCATAACCCAATGTGGGTGGCACTCAAACATCCATTGGATATATTGATCGGTCGGAAAATGAATCGTAATAGCGATCGAGTTAGTACCCTGTATCGTAGCAGCACCCCCCTCTACTAATTAGTGATTTGGAGACTGTTTCTACTATAACTCGGAGTATAATTTGATTTTGATTGTCGAACGAACGCACAATTGCAAGTCCCACTGCCCTCTATTTATATCTGAAAAATGGTCCCTCCCGCGTGTCGCGACAGCGACACATGCACCTGTCGCGTGGCGCGGGGAATACACTTTTAACATAAGGTTGCCACGTGTCTCTTGGTAGTCTAGCTGAGTCGACGATTCGTGAAAATTCGAATTATACGTAAAACTGTGATGATAATATCGAATGGGAAATGCCCCCCCCCCTGAGTTTTAGGGGCCCTGATCCTGATTCTGTTTGCTATGAAAATTTTAGGAGTTGTGCAGGATTACTTGGGTGTCTCAACTAGGGTTTCCTATTGGGTAAATAAAATAATAGGCATGACTTTTGATGAGAATAGAATAATAAATAATAGTTTTGGGTAAATTACAAAAAAAGAAATAAAATGGTGAGAAAAGAGAATAGACCCACTGGGTAACTTTAGGGTTCAACTAGAAAACCTCCTGGTATAAATTTTGGGTATAACTTTTGGGTTATAAAAAATATATAATGCACTCGTGTTAAGTATAGTACCCCTAATTCAACCTTGTCCCGAAGTCCCGAGATAGAATCCAAACGAACTTAGTCGGGCAGAGCCTTGACATGCGTTATGGGATTCAGATCAATCGGAAAGGGTAGCGGTGATTGGGAGTTTACAATACTTAAAACGAGGCTGTAGGATTTAGGGTAAATAAAAATATATATATATATATATATATATATATATCTATATATATTGAGAGAGTAGGCGAAAGAAAATGGAACTTTTGAAGGAATGAAAAAGCTACTGATGGTTCTTTATTTATAGCTCTAAATTTACTTGAAGGTTACGTTATCATAGTCCACATACACAATTGCACTAAAGGCATGAATTGATTTGGAATCATACACGTATACAATATTTAATTGGGAGTTATCATTTGAAGACACGTACATGCATACAATCTTTTTTTTTTATTTAGTTTTAATATTATTTTATTTTTTTAATCTTTCGTCCACAATTACCCAATTCTCAAAGCAAGTGTTAATTTTATTATTATTTTATAATTAATTTTACATGCTTCATTTATTTGGCGCGTATAACTTTTAAAATGTAACGTTCTACAAAATAATGAATATGTCTTTAGAACGAGTATATTTTTGTCTACAATTGGGTCTAAGTTTTATTAAAAATAGAGTAGGTTCAAAATACAATGTATTATTATAATTTAAGTATTATATGGTTCTTAGGTCCATCTAGGAACTTCATATTTCTTACGGTCAACCTACCTATAAGTTACCTGTCTAATAATATAAGTTTTTATATACTTTTATTTTTATTAGATAGGTCACCCATATACAAGTCAATTAATTAATATAATATTTCAACCAACTATATAAAATAGTGTTTAAAACTATTTGGGTTGAATAATTATATTAAAATAAACTAGTTACTATTTACTAGTGGTTAATAAATTTAACCAAACTTTATAATTCTTATATAAAAATAGGAATGTTACATTCTCCCCACCTTGTTGCAAATCTCGTCGTCGAGATTTGGGTTACGATATTTCTTTTAGACTTATGTCATATTTTAGTCAATAAAAACAATATTTAAGGTAGATGACACAGAATTTAAAATATCAAAATTTTGTGAATACGAGTTGTACAATAAGTAGGATTTAATGGTTCAACTGAATTAGTTCAAGAAATCGATGACAAATGAATGAGATGAAATGATATAATTTTCGAAAGTGACTAGGTTGAAGCCAAAAGATATATGATCGATAGATATTTAAAATGAATGTGAAGGACTTTTAGAATCAATAAAATTCTTTGTCAAAAGAAATCTTACTTTGATTGGCAACTGAGGAAGACTTAGAATCGACGGGTTCAAAATGAAATAAAAGCATGAAAAATGATTTGTCAACTATTGAATTATGATATGAGAAAAATCAATGTGCTGAGATGAGTGAATTGCAAAGATACACTAAAAGATAATAAAGTAGTGTATCATGGTTTAGAGTTCCAAGTTGTTTTTAATGGTGAAATAATGTGATAGTACACTATTAGTGACTATATTTTTCATACTATGTCCTAGAGATGAAAAAAAAATAAGTTGTTTTGACATGACCAACTATTATATTATATTACTAAAGCAAATGTAATATATATTATTTGTTACGCTTTTTATTTTATTTTATTTTGAAACCATATAGCGTTGTAAAATGTAGTTACTAATGTTGTGGTGATTATTCTTTCTGTATTACAATGTTCTTCTAACCCAATGTAGTCGGTGACTACTATATTATTCTTATATGGTTATTTTCTTGCTAGAGTGTTATAGTACATAGTTATCACAAAATATGTGATACATAATTATTTGTATAATTTTATTCGTCCCTCTAATTCTGGTATTGTTTTATAAAAATATGTCTTCTCTTTTTAGTACAAAGTAGAATATTTTTATATATAATTAAAATTTACTAAATAAGTATGATGACTTAATTAACTAGTCATTATCATGGTTGGATATTGGTTAGTGCTGCCTTGTTTAAGCATAGGTGGCCAGTCCATGCCTAACTAAGGCTAGGCTATTCAATACATGCCCCTGATAATAACTCTAGTATCTAAAAATAATATTAACACTATTACTATTATTTATTACTAATAATAAAACTAATATTAATTACCAATAATAAATGCATAAACTTAAATGAGAATATACTTTAAACAAAAATATAATTTCTTTACCTTAATGGTTTTAACAAAAATTTTAATTACAGAAATACTATATTGTAAGTTTCTATATATAATCAATTAAGTTTATACAATGTTTTTCGATTAATGATGATAAGGTAAGAAATATCACGAAAGGCTCGATTGGTTGTAATGACTACGGAATTTAGGACATGAAATAGTGGATCATTATTTTAGCACATAACTGTGTTAAGATTGCTTTTATAAAATAAATCAATAAAGCGGATTCAATATAAATAAATAATTAAATCTTAGATTAGCGCAATCTTCAATTTTGTGAAAATGTCATCACGAAGTGATCGTGATCAAAGAAATGATTCAGTGAAGTCGAAGGCCAAGAAAGCATGTTATAGTTTTAGGAGAATCGAAGTGCTTGTTGGGATTATTTTGAATTTGAATATGATGGCTTAAAATATCATATGGGATTTTGAATTAAATACGAAATGTGAGTAAGTTCAAAATGATTGAACTTTGATAAAACGGGTTCAAGAAAGTTTTGACATGGTTATAACAAAACCATGTATACCATTAAAAAGGAAATCGAGTTTTTCAAGAAATTTATCGATCAAATATCTAAGAGTAATCATTTTGCAAGAGGCGGTTTGCAATGCAAAGATCAAGTATAGCGAAATGATATTTTGGATAAAATAATAATTTGGAATGAAGCCTTCCTATGGTCTTCATAACTCTAAGGAATCACATGTACAACAAACAGTGCATGTGTACCGTGTAAATTTACCAAGAAATAATATAGATCAATATTCGCCATTATGAAAGAAATTCTCATTGTATGATGATCATTAAGGGAAGTAGCAAAAGTTTATTCATAGAGGTCAGAATTGCAACGAAGGAACTTCTTATCTGGAATTTCGTGTGATAACTATTTGTTAAATGACATTATCAGAGAATGTCAAATGGTGTGAAATGAAATAGGGGATTTGGAAAGAATGACTTCTTTTGTAGTGCTAATAATTATGACTCAGGTTAGTCTATGCACTAGATTTTGATCGTTTGTAAGATCATGTGGCAAAATATCGCTTTTTATTAGTAGTACTTTTACCGACGGAATTAATATTGGCGTCATCGTGCCTACTTTATATTTTTAAAAGGTTTTGCTTTGGAAGTTGTGTGTGATAAACTTTGACGTCTGTGGACGTATAATTTAAGTTTCATGTGTTTTCTTGTGTACCAACAAAATTTTACATGCTTCTTATTTGCGTTCATAATTTATAGCGTTAATTATTTATGGTACCGCATTGGTAATTCTTATATTTTTGATGGTGTCCCAACTTAATGGGTTTCCATTTATTATTGTTGCTCGAGTTACGAGGTAGATGATCAAACAAAATAATGTTTGATATCAATATAGGTAAGAGATTCTTGATAAAGGAATCTAGATTTATTATTGACACATATATTTGTGCTTGATTCTTAATTATCAATTGTTATGGCTTTTGGAATTTCTTATAGATATACATATCTATATAATCATATATTTCACATGCTGTAATATACATACCCTTTATAAGGTTAATGTATTTAACAGATTCTTATTTTCAAAAACAAGTCTGATATCAGACCATGATATTATTTTAGGGAAATCTTGTCACTTGTTTGACATTTTATATACCCCATCTTACCCGGTTCGCGCCAGAGAGGTAATCTCAGTATATCCGGACAAGCTGGAGAGTCTGCTACTCTATACCCAGTTTTGCCGGAGAAAATTTCCTATTTCCCATAAATAGTATCTTTTCAAGATTTTAAAAGTGTCTCTTTTATTAGGACTTTTATCCAGAATCAAGGAAATTTGTATTCCCATAACATATCTTATTCTAGACCAAATAATATCAATAAGCAAGAATAAATAGCAATTAAGTGCTATTGCCTGCTAACCGTTATTCTTATGACATACCAGTATTCATTACATTATCCTTATATAAGTAGTTTACCTTAAAGTTTATTTTAAGGCAAAATTCTTAAGTTCAAGTCTAAATATCATTCAGAATGTTATCAGATAATATTAAGTTTCTAACTTTCCGTTTAAGCTTAGGTATTATTATTATAACACCTACTTGCTCTAAACAAGTGGCTTAGTTTATACTAAGGCATCTTTTCTTATGTTCAAGTCTAAATTCTATCAGATGTGCTACCAGTTAATAGCAATCTCCTAACTCTTTTATGTAAGTATAGTTATCACAACACTTATAGGCTTAAAGCAGTGGCTTAGCTCTGATACCACCTTCTGTCACGACCCCCGACCCCATCCTGGCCGGAATCGGTGCCGTGAGCAGTCCAGTGGTACCGGTGATTATTTTGAAAAACATTGCAGCGGAAATTTCATCAGGACCGTGAGTTAGGAAAAATATCAGAGTTTAGAAACACCGGATTTTATTTAAAAAGATGGAATAAATTCCATGTTTTACAAAGGTAGCTTTTAATAACAACAATATTTCTTAATTTGAAAAATAAGCCACTTCTTGAAGTCCTTTCAGTGTCGGATCCAATCCTTACTCCAATCTATTGTAATTACCTGAAACGCGTTTTAAAAAGATTTTGTCAGCGGGAAATACAGAGTGAATTATTCATTTTACTGAAAATGACACATTTGTTATAATTCACAGTATTAAGAGTTTTTACATATATTTATTATCAACCAACATTCAAGAATAGGTATTTGTCACAGACCAGCTCTGTGACTGTGGTCATATCACCATTGGCTGTCCCAATGAGTGACGTATGTCACAATTAGGCTCGCCCACCTAATGTGAAGGAAACAATAATAACAATATTGTGCACAATACCCCACATACCGGCTGTAATTTGGTGATTACATAAACTTAATCACTGTAATTATAACTTTGAAAAATGGTTTGGAGTATTGTAAAACAGTTGATAAAAAGAAGAATAACTCACAAATCAGCATGCAGGATTGAGTTAACAACTTCTTGATTCTATTTCTTCCGATAATTAAGCATGCACTTTATTATTCTGGATCTTCTGATGATTTAATAGTTTATTTGATTGTAAGGGTGTAGTTGGGAGTATTTCTGGTGGTTTAACATAATGGAATACGTATTGGTGAAAAACCTAAATCAACCTTAACGAATTTCACAAAAACCGGGTTAATGCTCAATACAGCTTTTACGATAACTTACGAGATCAAATTCTCACAATGAATGACAAAGTGCAATACTTCAACTCATTTATCGTATTAACGACAAACGACAAAGTATAATACTTCAACTCATTTATCGAATTATCGACAAACGACAAAGTATAATGCTTCAACTCATTTATCGAATTATCGACAAACGACAAAGCATAACCCAATGTGGGTGGCACTCAAACATCCATTGGATATATTGATCGGTCGGAAAATGAATCGTAATAGCGATCGAGTTAGTACCCTGTATCGTAGCAGCACCCCCCTCTACTAATTAGTGATTTGGAGACTGTTTCTACTATAACTCGGAGTATAATTTGATTTTGATTGTCGAACGAACGCACAATTGCAAGTCCCACTGCCCTCTATTTATATCTGAAAAATGGTCCCTCCCGCGTGTCGCGACAGCGACACATGCACCTGTCGCGTGGCGCGGGGAATACACTTTTAACATAAGGTTGCCACGTGTCTCTTGGTAGTCTAGCTGAGTCGACGATTCGTGAAAATTCGAATTATACGTAAAACTGTGATGATAATATCGAATGGGAAATGCCCCCCCCTGAGTTTTAGGGGCCCTGATCCTGATTCTGTTTGCTATGAAAATTTTAGGAGTTGTGCAGGATTACTTGTGTGTCTCAACTAGGGTTTCCTATTGGGTAAATAAAATAATAGGCATGACTTTTGATGAGAATAGAATAATAAATAATAGTTTTGGGTAAATTACAAAAAAAGAAATAAAATGGTGAGAAAAGAGAATAGACCCACTGGGTAACTTTAGGGTTCAACTAGAAAACCTCCTGGTATAAATTTTGGGTATAACTTTTGGGTTATAAAAAATATATAATGCACTCGTGTTAAGTATAGTACCCCTAATTCAACCTTGTCCCGAAGTCCCGAGATAGAATCCAAACGAACTTAGTCGGGCAGAGCCTTGACATGCGTTATGGGATTCAGATCAATCGGAAAGGGTAGCGGTGATTGGGAGTTTACAATACTTAAAACGAGGCTGTAGGATTTAGGGTAAATAAAAATATATATATATATATATATATCTATATATATTGAGAGAGTAGGCGAAAGAAAATGGAACTTTTGAAGGAATGAAAAAGCTACTGATGGTTCTTTATTTATAGCTCTAAATTTACTTGAAGGTTACGTTATCATAGTCCACATACACAATTGCACTAAAGGCATGAATTGATTTGGAATCATACACGTATACAATATTTAATTGGGAGTTATCATTTGAAGACACGTACATGCATACAATCTTTTTTTTTTATTTAGTTTTAATATTATTTTATTTTTTTAATCTTTCGTCCACAATTACCCAATTCTCAAAGCAAGTGTTAATTTTATTATTATTTTATAATTAATTTTACATGCTTCATTTATTTGGCGCGTATAACTTTTAAAATGTAACGTTCTACAAAATAATGAATATGTCTTTAGAACGAGTATATTTTTGTCTACAATTGGGTCTAAGTTTTATTAAAAATAGAGTAGGTTCAAAATACAATGTATTATTATAATTTAAGTATTATATGGTTCTTAGGTCCATCTAGGAACTTCATATTTCTTACGGTCAACCTACCTATAAGTTACCTGTCTAATAATATAAGTTTTTATATACTTTTATTTTTATTAGATAGGTCACCCATATACAAGTCAATTAATTAATATAATATTTCAACCAACTATATAAAATAGTGTTTAAAACTATTTGGGTTGAATAATTATATTAAAATAAACTAGTTACTATTTACTAGTGGTTAATAAATTTAACCAAACTTTATAATTCTTATATAAAAATAGGAATGTTACATTCTCCCCACCTTGTTGCAAATCTCGTCGTCGAGATTTGGGTTACGATATTTCTTTTAGACTTATGTCATATTTTAGTCAATAAAAACAATATTTAAGGTAGATGACACAGAATTTAAAATATCAAAATTTTGTGAATACGAGTTGTACAATAAGTAGGATTTAATGGTTCAACTGAATTAGTTCAAGAAATCGATGACAAATGAATGAGATGAAATGATATAATTTTCGAAAGTGACTAGGTTGAAGCCAAAAGATATATGATCGATAGATATTTAAAATGAATGTGAAGGACTTTTAGAATCAATAAAATTCTTTGTCAAAAGAAATCTTACTTTGATTGGCAACTGAGGAAGACTTAGAATCGACGGGTTCAAAATGAAATAAAAGCATGAAAAATGATTTGTCAACTATTGAATTATGATATGAGAAAAATCAATGTGCTGAGATGAGTGAATTGCAAAGATACACTAAAAGATAATAAAGTAGTGTATCATGGTTTAGAGTTCCAAGTTGTTTTTAATGGTGAAATAATGTGATAGTACACTATTAGTGACTATATTTTTCATACTATGTCCTAGAGATGAAAAAAAAAAGTTGTTTTGACATGACCAACTATTATATTATATTACTAAAGCAAATGTAATATATATTATTTGTTACGCTTTTTTTTTTTTATTTTGAAACCATATAGCGTTGTAAAATGTAGTTACAAATGTTGTGGTGATTATTCTTTATGTATTACAATGTTCTTCTAACCCAATGTAGTCGCTGACTACTATATTATTCTTATATGGTTATTTTCTTGCTAGAGTGTTATAGTACATAGTTATCACAAAATATGTGATACATAATTATTTGTATAATTTTATTCGTCCCTCTAATTCTGGTATTGTTTTATAAAAATATGTCTTCTCTTTTTAGTACAAAGTAGAATATTTTTATATATAATTAAAATTTACTAAATAAGTATGATGACTTAATTAACTAGTCATTATCATGGTTGGATATTGGTTAGTGCTGCCTTGTTTAAGCATAGGTGGCCAGTCCATGCCTAACTAAGGCTAGGCTATTCAATACATGCCCCTGATAATAACTCTAGTATCTAAAAATAATATTAACACTATTACTATTATTTATTACTAATAATAAAACTAATATTAATTACCAATAATAAATGCATAAACTTAAATGAGAATATACTTTAAACAAAAATATAATTTCTTTACCTTAATGGTTTTAACAAAAATTTTAATTACAGAAATACTATATTGTAAGTTTCTATATATAATCAATTAAGTTTATACAATGTTTTTCGATTAATGATGATAAGGTAAGAAATATCACGAAAGGCTCGATTGGTTGTAAGGACTACGGAATTTAGGACATGAAATAGTGGATCATTATTTTAGCACATAACTGTGTTAAGATTGCTTTTATAAAATAAATCAATAAAGCGGATTCAATATAAATAAATAATTAAATCTTAGATTAGCGCAATCTTCAATTTTGTGAAAATGTCATCACGAAGTGATCGTGATCAAAGAAATGATTCAGTGAAGTCGAAGGCCAAGAAAGCATGTTATAGTTTTAGGAGAATCGAAGTGCTTGTTGGGATTATTTTGAATTTGAATATGATGGCTTAAAATATCATATGGGATTTTGAATTAAATACGAAATGTGAGTAAGTTCAAAATGATTGAACTTTGTTAAAACGGGTTCAAGAAAGTTTTGACATGGTTATAACAAAACCATGTATACCATTAAAAAGGAAATCGAGTTTTTCAAGAAATTTATCGATCAAATATCTAAGAGTAATCATTTTGCAAGAGGCGGTTTGCAATGCAAAGATCAAGTATAGCGAAATGATATTTTGGATAAAATAATAATTTGGAATGAAGCCTTCCTATGGTCTTCATAACTCTAAGGAATCACATGTACAACAAACAGTGCATGTGTACCGTGTAAATTTACCAAGAAATAATATAGATCAATATTCGCCATTATGAAAGAAATTCTCATTGTATGATGATCATTAAGGGAAGTAGCAAAAGTTTATTCATAGAGGTCAGAATTGCAACGAAGGAACTTCTTATCTGGAATTTCGTGTGATAACTATTTGTTAAATGACATTATCAGAGAATGTCAAATGGAGTGAAATGAAATAGGGGATTTGGAAAGAATGACTTCTTTTGTAGTGCTAATAATTATGACTCAGGTTAGTCTATGCACTAGATTTTGATCGTTTGTAAGATCATGTGGCAAAATATCGCTTTTTATTAGTAGTACTTTTACCGACGGAATTAATATTGGCGTCATCGTGCCTACTTTATATTTTTAAAAGGTTTTGCTTTGGAAGTTGTGTGTGATAAACTTTGACGTCTGTGGACGTATAATTTAAGTTTCATGTGTTTTCTTGTGTACCAACAAAATTTTACATGCTTCTTATTTGCGTTCATAATTTATGGCGTTAATAATTTATGGTACCGCATTGGTAATTCTTATATTTTTGATGGTGTCCTAACTTAATGGGTTTCCATTTATTATTGTTGCTCGAGTTACGAGGTAGATGATCAAACAAAATAATGTTTGATATCAATATAGGTAAGAGATTCTTGATAAAGGAATCTAGATTTATTATTGACACATATATTTGTGCTTGATTCTTAATTATCAATTGTTATGGCTTTTGGAATTTCTTATAGATATACATATCTATATAATCATATATTTCACATGCTGTAATATACATACCCTTTATAAGGTTAATGTATTTAACAGATTCTTATTTTCAAAAACAAGTCTGATATCAGACCATGATATTATTTTAGGGAAATCTTGTCACTTGTTTGACATTTTATATACCCCATCTTACCCGGTTCGCGCCGGAGAGGTAATCTCAGTATATCCGGACAAGCTGGAGAGTCTGCTACTCTATACCCAGTTTTGCCGGAGAAAATTTCCTATTTCCCATAAATAGTATCTTTTCAAGATTTTAAAAGTATCTCTTTTATTAGGACTTTTATCCAGAATCAAGGAAATTTGTATTCCCATAACATATCTTATTCTAGACCAAATAATATCAATAAGCAAGAATAAATAGCAATTAAGTGCTATTGCCTGCTAACCGTTATTCTTATGACATACCAGTATTCATTACATTATCCTTATATAAGTAGTTTACCTTAAAGTTTATTTTAAGGCAAAATTCTTAAGTTCAAGTCTAAATATCATTCAGAATGTTATCAGATAATATTAAGTTTCTAACTTTCCGTTTAAGCTTAGGTATTATTATTATAACACCTACTTGCTCTAAACAAGTGGCTTAGTTTATACTAAGGCATCTTTTCTTATGTTCAAGTCTAAATTCTATCAGATGTGCTACCAGTTAATAGCAATCTCCTAACTCTTTTATGTAAGTATTGTTATTACAACACTTATAGGCTTAAAGCAGTGGCTTTGCTTTGATACCACCTTCTGTCACGACCCTCGACCCCATCCTGGCCGGAATCGGTGCCGTGAGCAGTCCAGTGGTACCGGTGATTATTTTGAAAAACATTGCAGCGGAAATTTCATCAGGACCGTGAGTTAGGAAAAATATCAGAGTTTAGAAACACCGGATTTTATTTAAAAAGATGGAATAAATTCCATGTTTTACAAAGGTAGCTTTTAATAACAACAATATTTCTTAATTTGAAAAATAAGCCACTTCTTGAAGTCCTTTCAGTGTCGGATCCAATCCTTACGCCAATCTATTGTAATTACCTGAAATGCGTTTTAAAAAGATTTTTTCAGCGGGAAATACTGAGTGAATTATTCATTTTACTGAAAATGACACATTTGTTATAATTCACAGTATTAAGAGTTTTTACATATGTTTATTATCAACCAACATTCAAGAATAGGTATTTGTCACAGACCAGCTCTGTGACTGTGGTCATATCACCATTGGCTGTCCCAATGAGTGACGTATGTCACAATTAGGCTCGCCCACCTAATGTGAAGGAAACAATAATAACAATATTGTGCACAATACCCCACATACCGGCTGTAATTTGGTGATTACATAAACTTAATCACTGTAATTATAACTTTGAAAAATGGTTTGGAGTATTGTAAAACAGTTGATAAAAAGAAGAATAACTCACAAATCAGCATGCAGGATTGAGTTAACAACTTCTTGATTCTATTTCTTCCGATAATTAAGCATGCACTTTATTATTCTGGATCTTCTGATGATTTAATAGTTTATTTGATTGTAAGGGTGTAGTTGGGAGTATTTCTGGTGGTTTAACATAATGGAATACGTATTGGTGAAAAACCTAAATCAACCTTAACGAATTTCACAAAAACCGGGTTAATGCTCAATACAGCTTTTACGATAACTTACGAGATCAAATTCTCACAATGAATGACAAAGTGCAATACTTCAACTCATTTATCGTATTAACGACAAACGACAAAGTATAATACTTCAACTCATTTATCGAATTATCGACAAACGACAAAGTATAATGCTTCAACTCATTTATCGAATTATCGACAAACGACAAAGCATAACCCAATGTGGGTGGCACTCAAACATCCATTGGATATATTGATCGGTCGGAAAATGAATCGTAATAGCGATCGAGTTAGTACCCTGTATCGTAGCAGCACCCCCCTCTACTAATTAGTGATTTGGAGACTGTTTCTACTATAACTCGGAGTATAATTTGATTTTGATTGTCGAACGAACGCACAATTGCAAGTCCCACTGCCCTCTATTTATATCTGAAAAATGGTCCCTCCCGCGTGTCGCGACAGCGACACATGCACCTGTCGCGTGGCGCGGGGAATACACTTTTAACATAAGGTTGCCACGTCTCTTGGTAGTCTACCTGAGTCGACGATTCGTGAAAATTCGAATTATACGTAAAACTGTGATGATAATATCGAATGGGAAATGCCCCCCCTGAGTTTTAGGGGCCCTGATCTTGATTCTGTTTGCTATGACAATTTTAGGAGTTGTGCAGGATTACTTGGGTGTCTCAACTAGGGTTTCCTATTGGGTAAATAAAATAATAGGCATGACTTTTGATGAGAATAGAATAATAAATAATAGTTTTGGGTAAATTACAAAAAAGAAATAAAATGGTGAGAAAAGAGAATAGACCCACTGGGTAACTTTAGGGTTCAACTAGAAAACCTCCTGGTATAAATTTTGGGTATAACTTTTGGGTTATAAAAAATATATAATGCACTCGTGTTAAGTATAGTACCCCTAATTCAACCTTGTCCCGAAGTCCCGAGATAGAATCCAAACGAACTTAGTCGGGCAGAGCCTTGACATGCGTTATGGGATTCAGATCAATCGGAAAGGGTAGCGGTGATTGGGAGTTTACAATACTTAAAACGAGGCTGTAGGATTTAGGGTAAATAAATATATATATATATATATATATATATATATATATTGAGAGAGTAGGCGAAAGAAAATGGAACTTTTGAAGGAATGAAAAAGCTACTGATGGTTCTTTATTTATAGCTCTAAATTTACTTGAAGGTTACGTTATCATAGTCCACATACACAATTGCACTAAAGGCATGAATTGATTTGGAATCATACATGTATACAATATTTAATTGGGAGTTATCATTTAAAGACACGTACATGCATACAATCTTTTTTTTTATTTAGTTTTAATATTATTTTATTTTTTTAATCTTTCGTCCACAATTACCCAATTCTCAAAGCAAGTGTTAATTTTATTATTATTTTATAATTAATTTTACATGCTTCATTTATTTGGCGCGTATAACTTTTAAAATGTAACGTTCTACAAAATAATGAATATGTCTTTAGAACGAGTATATTTTTGTCTACAATTGGGTCTAAGTTTTATTAAAAATAGAGTAGGTTCAAAATACAATGTATTATTATAATTTAAGTATTATATGGTTCCTAGGTCCATCTAGGAACTTCATATTTCTTACGGTCAACCTACCTATAAGTTACCTGTCTAATAATATAAGTTTTTATATACTTTTATTTTTATTAGATAGGTCACCCATATACAAGTCAATTAATTAATATAATATTTCAACCAACTATATAAAATAGTGTTTAAAACTATTTGGGTTGAATAATTATATTAAAATAAACTAGTTACTATTTACTAGTGGTTAATAAATTTAACCAAACTTTATAATTCTTATATAAAAATAGGAATGTTACAAATAAAATCTACTATTAAAATCAATGTGCTAATCTTTTAAGATTTTATAGAATCTTCATAATCTTCCAAGGTATATTTGTTGGTATATTCTCCAACAAGATCAAATAAAATAATGTAAGAAAATCTCAAGTGGGGCCCTCCTTGTAATCGGCCTAACTATGGGGGGGGGGTAAAGTGTAATATTCCAAACATTAGTTGATTAAATCTAGTTAGATCCCAAGTATTATGTTTAGGGATTTAGGGGTTTTGTGATCATGAGATGTAATATGATGTTTGGTGACCATAACTAGTTTCGTAACATAAAAACAGCGCTTCTAGTAAAAATTTGATGTTTCGGCTAGTGTCTGGTTGTTCGTTTCGTTACTGTTCGTTAAAGTGCTAAATTGCGCAGTTTAGTGTGCTTTATGTTGTATTTTATGACAGTTTCAGTTCCCGACACTTAGGAAAGTATTCTGGACCATTAAACCACTTTTCTGCATTATAATGAGATGTTAAATTGCTGAAAATTGCTGAATTTATTTATTTTCTGCAGAATTTTGCAGTTTTAGTGTGTTTCTGGCACTTTCCGGCACCTATGTCATCACTAGGAAGGCAGTTTTTTAATCCCTACTTTACTACACACTATCCTAGTGTATCACTTGGTTCTGGGGCTCATTATGTGTCTTAATATCATGTATGTCTAAGTACTGAACTCTCGTCAGTGCTTTTAGTTTGTCTGATAATGGTGCCAATTTTGTTCTGTGCATTAATAGAACTATATCGTGTTGCATGTACTAATGATAAAAGTCTTGCAACATGAAATTCCATTGTATGTATATAACAGTAATCAGAAATTCATTCGTCTTGTAAACTGGATCATGCACAGACATTAAAGCACAATTTACTGTCTAATTATTGTACGGAATGTACGGAAAAGTGCCAGTTGTCACATCTTGGACAAGTCACATCTTGGACAACTATCCAGGTTCTAGGTCTGATACGGGTTTTGCCCGCACCCGCGTGGGGTCCTGGACCATATCCCTTCACTTTCGATATTAGAAAAGCTAACACACAATATAGCTACTAGAAAATTCCTAGAGCAAATCCCTGAAATTATATCTTTATTTCAGAAATATGCACTATACTTTTAGCTTGGTTAAAAGTAGAGTTAAATGCTTGGTTGGTCCATGTGGTTTGCAAATATTGCAAACTTGGTCCTAGTGGTTTAAGAATTACACACTTAGTCCCAATGTTTGTAATTTTTGCACTTGGGTGGTACTTATAATTAACCTAAGTTTGATTTTTCAGTTAAGTGTATGTGAAATGACATATTTGCCCCTCAACAATTAAGAAAACTAAAAATATAAAAATTATAATTATTAATAAATTCAAGTGAGTCCAATTTCCTATCCCCACCCAACCCCCACTCCCACCCCCCACCTTCTTCTCCCCTCTCTCTTCTTCATCTTTTGTCTGCAATAACCTTCCACCACCATAATAGCACCCACCACCATAATAGCACCCACCACCATAACAGATCCACCCCACCATCGCTGGCAAAAACACCCCACCATAACAACTCCACCACGTCGCCACCCCATCACTCGGACATCGCCGGAATGGGACCCATTTGATTTATTAATAATTATAATTTACATATTTTTAGTTTTCTTAATTGTTGAGTGGCAAATATGTTATTTCACATAACTTAACTGAAAAATTTAACTTAGGATAATGATAAGTAGCATCCGAGTGCAAAAATTACAAACACCGGGACCAAGTGTGTAATTATTAACACACTAGGGCCAAGTCTGCAATATTTAAAAACCAAAAGAGACCAACCAAGCATTTTAACTCTTAAAAATATTACTTAAACCTGCAATTAGCACATAAACAATACATATCTGGAATATTGCAATAATCCTTCCACTAATATATCAGAAATTAAAAACGAAAACATCTAAATTCACAAAAAAAAAAAAAAAAAAAAGAAAGAAAGAAAGAAAGAAAGATGTACATCGATTGCTTGAACATGAATTAATGTACCTTGAATCACCAAAACTGGAACGATTTAGGGAAACCAAAATAGAGCATTTGATGAGATAACCAAAATTTGACCATTGGGACGTATGTTTGTGCTGGTTGCTATTTTGCTCGATTACAAACACTTTTAATGCCTACATGGAATGCCTACTTTCTATTAATATCAATCTCCCACCACTTCAAAATTCAAATCAAAGTAAGACAGTTGATATAAAACTGAATAGTATACCTGTTACAAACTTCTTTAAGAATCGGGTCTTTTGGATAGAGGAGACTCATGTTGTGTGTGCCTAGTTCATTCACAATTATACATAGCAGGATGCCGTGTATCTCGATATTTCTGTGAAGGATGTAAAACCATACGACTCAAGCCGCCCCCTAGACCATACGATACACAGACCTTTCAATTGGAAAATGCTAACCGGAAGATGACTTATGCATGCACCTTCTATATTTAACTCTTTTAGACCTTCTAAAAGTCCAAGTTCCTCAGGTAATTTCTTAACTCCAATATAGGGGAGATGTAAATATTTCAATCTTTTCATCATACAAATGTTGTTCGGAAGATCTTGTAAGACTGAACAATCCGTTAGGTGTAACTCCTCTAAACACTCTAATCTACATAGATCCTCTGGTAACTGCTCAA
The DNA here is from genome assembly GCF_002127325.2 of Helianthus annuus. Lineage (NCBI taxonomy): Eukaryota > Viridiplantae > Streptophyta > Magnoliopsida > Asterales > Asteraceae > Helianthus > Helianthus annuus. The sequence goes on along the minus strand of NC_035441.2, from coordinate 9,845,135 downwards.
GAAGCCAACAAGATTTAAGTTTAAGATATTTAAGATGTTTCAACATACAAATGCCATTCGGAAGATGCCTCATATCCTTTATTGACAAAGTTAGCTTCTCAAGATGTGGAGTCAGCGCAAGATTAAGGTTACTCACGTTAGAACCACTTAGGTTGAGGAATTTGAGCTTTTGAAGAGTGACGGGCATGTGGAGTTCAAGAAAGTCATTACATTCTCTAAGATCTAACATCTCGAGCTGTAGAGTCATCCCAAGGTCAAAGGTTCTCAAGTTTGAATATTTGAGGTCAAGGAATCTCAGCTTATTAAGTACCTATTATAAGCAGGAAAGATAAATATCAGTGTAATGACAAAATGTAGCATACTAATGCAACATGCACAAAAACTAATTAGCCATTATTCTACCTTATATTCTCCCCATTTCCAGAGTTGACAGATTTTGCTTCGAACCATTGCAAGGTCAACGAGTCTGTATGCTTGAAATGTGTTAGGTAAACACTCAAGCGGGTATCCAGGCCAATGTAGTGATCGTAAAGTATTTGGTAAATATCGGTCAGCTTCATCAACTTCACCAAAATGGGTATTGACGTGAATAAATCTAAGATCATTCATCTTTCTAAGGCCTTTCATAATTACAGCTGGATGCAAATTCGAATCCACCAGCTTTATACATCTTGTTGCTTCAGTACCCTGCAAATAAAAAGCTCACATGAAATTTTTGTCATAACAAATATCAATGTGTTGGTTTTCAATCATAAAAATAAACATGAAAATTACCAATTCGTTAACCAATATATCTTCAATCTCTTGTTTAATCCATAACCGATTATGTCTCTTAGGCTCATAAGGGTGCAAACGACGAACAATATTTCTACCCATTTCTTGTATATGGTCATGCATGAGCAAATGACCATCACTAGATATAGTTATCAAAGATCTCTGCTCAAGAACTCTTAAACCTATTTCAGCACAAAATCCACAGCTTTCAAGTACTCTGATTGCTTCGTCTTTCCTTTCACCTTTCAATATGCATGCAACATCTAGGAATATCTGTTGTAGATCATCCTCTAGACCGACGTAGCTTAGTTCCAATTTTTCCAAAGTTTCCTTCAACGGAATTGTTTCTAGTCTTTCTATTGTATTTTCCCATTCACGTTTTGTTCTACCACAAAGAAATGAACCCAAAACTTTGATTGTTAAGGGAAGGCCAGCAGCATAACGTACAACTTTTCCTGATAGCTCTTCATACATTTGATTTGGTATCTCTCTCTTAAATGCATGCATATGAAAGAGGCAAAGTGCTTCCTCGTCTAATAACAAATTGACATTATGAATATTGTCAACATGAACTCCGTGTGCAACCAACACTTGTTCATCTCTTGTTGTGATGATGATTATACTTCCTGGCTTAAACCAATTAGGATTACCAGCTAACGCCTCAAGTTGTTCAATATGATCCACATAATCTAGAACAACAAGAACCTTTCTACTACACATCATCTTTTTCATCATATTTTTCCCATCAGAGACATTTCTTATATCAATGTTTGGATCATTTAACACGTCTGAAAGGACATGTTTTTGCAATTCCTTCAAACCGGAGAGAGAGCCTTTTGAAACTTCTCTAACATTTTCAACAAAGCTTTTACCTTCAAAGAAAATGGATATATGATAAAAAATAGCCCGGGCCAAAGTGGTCTTCCCACCACCTCCCATCCCCTTGATCCCTATCATCTGAATACCCTCATAGCCAGTTTCTAAAGATGAAACGATATCATTTACCCGAGTCTCCATGCCTACTAAGTTCTCGTCAACACTAAAATTGATGGAATGTAGCTTTAGCGAAATGTCTTCAACAATTTTTTTAATGAACTTAGCTTCATGCCTGTATGTTATAGAAGATTCAATTAGATTACTCAATGATATATAGCATATTCATGTTCCATGACCAGTTACTTCCGAATCAATATGATACAATAACAAATGAAGTAAGAGCATGAGATGACAAGAATTGTTGAAAGTTAAAAATAAATATGATCTGTATTATTAGGTATAGGGCTCTTAGAGTCTTTGTTGTAAATTAGATTGACAGGTTAAAGTGTCATTGTAAATACTTATGGGTCTAGATTGTAAACGTTATTAGTTTGTAACCGGTTATTCACCAATTGACGTATCGATTGGATGTGCCGGTTCAAAACGTATAAACGCGTCGATGGATGTAAACAAGAGTCTGGTTGAACGATTTGTAAGTCCTGATTATGAACAAAAATTTCCTTACCAAACACTAATTAGAAAGAGAAGAACTAAAGAATATAAGATAAATGGATTACCCATCAAAAGTGGTCTTCAACTCCCACCCAGCCAGACCGGCTGCTTCTGACAAAGCATTTCTCCATCTCTCAGCAGCCTCTTCCTTTTCATGTTTGGCAAACGCTTTTCCAACTGCCCCACTTTGTTTGCGGACCTCGGTGGGTTCCACATCATAGAAGAGGGGGTAAGCAGTCTGATCAATCGTGTTATGGCATTGCATGATCTTTACGAGCTCGTTTAAGCACCATGATGAAGACGCATAGTTCTTTGAGAAAACAATGATATGAAACTTCGAATCTTCGATTGATCTAATGAGCTCATCACTAATGTTTCTCCCTTTCTCCATTCTTTCATCGTCTTTGTAAGTTATAATGCCTTTATGGTGAAGGGCATGATAGAGATGATCAACAAAGGTCTTACGGGTGTCTTCTCCTCTGAAGCTCAAAAATACATCATACTTGAAGTTCTTTTGAATGGATGGAACTGTTCCTGAACTAGATGCCATTGAATGGATGCTTGAACGATTGAACAAAATGAAATCTTGATCGGAGGAGATCTATATGAACTAATAAGAGATTATAATAATCCAGAATTGTTGGGAGGACCATTATGAATGAGATGGGGACAAAAGATTTTTGTTTTACATAGAGATAAATATATGTAACCCCAACTCCTCTTTGATATTATCGATTAATGATAACGCGTTATTTGACCTTTTCACACTTGTTCTTAACGGAAAACGACATTTTATTCATCACGAAATAAATACAATGTTTGGGAAGCAAGACACTAAACTGAAACATTATACAAGGACACCCATACATCGATCGATAACGCGTAATTTGACCTTTTCACAGTTGTTTTTAACAAGAAATGATATTTTATTCATCACCAAATAAATACAATGTTTGGGAAGCAAGACACTAAACTGCAATGGCGTAGCTTAAGAGGGGCCGGGAGGGGCGCCCGACCCCCCGAACTTTTCGCTAAGTAGTGTTATATATGTAGTTTTCGTATAGAAATTTTTGGGTATATACGTTTTTGACCCCCCCCCCCCGGTTCTATAGAAATTTTTAGGTATACGTTTTCGACCCCCCCCCCTCCGTTTTCATGGTCAAGCTTCGCCACTGCTAAACTGAAACATTATACAAGGACACCCATAAGATCGATCCTAATGGCTAGATCTCATTCGACTAAATTAAAAGACTTCCAATTTTGTCTCTCCAAATTACTTAGATTCACCCCATGCTTCGCTTAAAGAATACTACAAATGGGGTATTGGCGAAATTCATCACATCGGGATACACTCGTCTCCAAACCGGGGAAAACCCTCACCTAGCCAGAAACCCATGAACACTCGCCTAAAGGCACGACAGTGAGGTGAGGTAAAACACATTCAGTACTAGCGAGCTCGCCTAATGGCACGACAGTGCGGTGAGGTAAAACACATTCAATTCAAGGGTCGAACTAGCGATCGCCGCCTATTCGTCTAGTCTCACATTATCACCAGGTGCAACTGAAAACTAATGGGGAGAAGCAGGAATTGAACTTGAGTCTCTAGAAAACCCAAGTCTCACCCTTATCACTCCACCACAAGTTCATCGGCTTCGATACGAGTACTGTAAGAGAATTTAAAATACAGATAACAATATGTTGAATCCAAGTCTGTGATGCGTGTATACACGTATTTAGTTGTATATCGGTCAGCGCTGACCCGATCCAACATCTAGCAACCAATCAGATTTATCAATTATAAACCTTGTTTTTAATATTATAAAGTTGCTTCATTTATTTGTTTTGTTGTGTATTAACTATTAACCTACTTATTATTATAATATAAGCTTCTTTATGAGTCTATTTATTCATGGTTGAATTATTTATTTATAAATACAACGTACATCGGTCACAACATTTATATTAGGCTTTTACAACGTACGTTTTCGTCTTCCATCGGTCCCGACAAATCTGACGAACGAATATTCGTTTAAACCTAACTGACACGATTGAAGCAGGGTCTGCACTGTGTTCGTCCTCACCGTACAGTAACATAAGCCCGCAACGGATTGTGGATCGCTTACCACGTGATAATGTTCGATGAGAAATAGCATTTCATGATTCATGTACTGGCAGTGTTACGACCATGGATCGAGAAAGGAGTGACCATACACGACTTCCTGAGGAAGAGAGATTTGATGGATCATCTTCGTGAGGAGATGTGGTCTTGCCGGCGGGATGAAGGTGGGAAAGGAACGTGATGCTTGGTTTAATTTAAGTTGTTTATTTATTTTAGAGTAAACTTCCGTTTTGCTCCCTGTGGTTTGATCACTTTAACGGTTTTGCCCCAAACCTTTAAAAACAGCCATTTTACTCCCTGATCTATGAAACTTATATCTATTTCACTCCCTGCCCCTAACGCCATCCAAATCAGCTGTTAAATCCTTATCACATGCCCCTCACATGATGGACATTTTAGTCTTTTCCCATCCTCCCTTATGTTATTATTAATTATATGTATATAAAAAAAGAAATCATTCCCTTCCATTCCATCCTCTATCTCTCCCTATATTGTACCAACCTACACCCACACCATCAGACATCACCCAACCCACCGAACAAAAACCACCACCCCCTTCCACCATCTCCACCCGACAACTACCACCACCACCCTCCACCATTTCCACCGACCACCACTACCATGACGTGGTATCAGCCCCACCCGAGAACCACCTTGCAACAGCCCCACCCGACCAACACCTCCACTTGACCGCCACTATCTTGCACCACCCTCATACGCCCCGGCGCCCTCCTTAACTGCTCGAAAATCCTTTAAATGCAGATCTAAAACCAGATTTCAACGGACTTCACCGTCACCATCATCAACAGACTCCACCGTCACCACCGTTCCATGTTCCTCTCTCTATCTCTCATATTTCTCTCTCATTCGGTCCCTTTATCTCTTTCTGTATACACATTTTGTTGGTATTTTCTGAATTAAACAAAGAATGAGAGAGAAATAGGATTTTGAAATATGGGGATTTTGAAATTTGGGGGTTTTGATGATACGAGTTAGGGTTTGATTCTAGGGTTTGTTTTAAAAGGTGAAACCTTTTGATAAAAAGGTGGTTGACTTAGAGAGAGAGGGGGAGAGAGAGCAGGTATAGTGGGTGGGGTGGTGATGGTGATGGCGGCAGATGTAGGTGGTGTGGTGATGATGATTCCAGTGTTTTGGGGCTAGGGAAGTGATTCTTGACGATGGTGATGATTGGCGGCGGCAAAAGAAGAGTTGGCGGTGGTGATGATTGCCGACGAGGCACTTGCAGGTGAAGAAGATGATGAATACAGTATACAAGATGAAGTGGGTGAAGAAGATGGTGAATAGATGATAATTATTTCTCTTTTAGTTTTGTTTTTCTTATAAATAAAAAAGATGTTAAAATTACCTGGGAATGGAAAAGACTAAAATGCCCATCACGTGAGTGGCACGTGACCAGGATTTAACAGTTGATTTGGATGGCGTTAGAGACGGGGAGTGAAATAGAGAGAATCTTCATAGATCAGGGAGTAAAATGGCTATTTTTAAAGGTTTGAGGCAAAACAGTTAAAGTGACCAAACCACAGGGAGCATAACGGAACTTTACTCTTTTTTTTATTTTGTTATTTAAACAGGAGGGTGTTTTGGTAATTTAACATTACTTAAAAAATGGCCATTGTGTTGGACTCTGTATGCCCAAGACACATGTTAAATTGATGTGGCTAGTACGTTATGAGTTAAATTGAGAGAGTATTTTATTTTGTTATTTAATGGGTTAAATGACTTAATAAAAGTTGTATAAGTCTTAAAACATGTGATGTTATAATTTTATAAAAGTTATAAAATTATATAAGACTTAAAATGCTATTATAAGAAAATTATTGAAATTTTTTTATAAAAATAAAAGCTAGCCCCCCCCCCCCATGGGAACTCACAAAAGTTTTTTGGTCCAATCATAATACATGCATTTTGCATGTCTAGATGATGCTTGATTGGCCAATTTGGGTGGCAATTTTCTCTCTCATTCTTTTAAGAGAAGTTGTTACAAGACTTGAAGAGATGCATCATTTTTCTTTCAAAATTGAAGTGCAAGAAATCTATCAATTATCTTTAAAATTTCGACCAACATATGGTTGTTTTGGAGAAATTTCAAGTGAGTTTTTAAGTGTAGAAATCCTAGCAACATAAGGTGTTCGTTGGAAGCTTGGGGTATGCAAGCTTGAGGTCTTCTCCTTTGAAGATTTCCATTCAAGAATATCATCTTCTTCATATCACCTTGCTCTTGGAATGGTAGTATTCTAAAACACCCTATGGTTGTATTTTGATAGCATGCATGTCATATATGGATCTGATTTTGGGTTTTTTGCATTTAAAAGAGTTTTAAATCTTGTAAAGTAACATGTTTTAAATCTTTTTCCGCTGCGTTTTAATTTTATTCGGATAAAATTACTTTGATAAACATGTGAAAAACCCAACACATTGCTATGTGTCACGCGACATTAACATAAACAAAAGAAAGTAATTATCTGTTTGAGTGGGATTGTTTTGGTTAACAAAGTTGAAAGTTAGAAGTAATTAGCTTGTTGGTATAGATTAATATCCGCAAAAGAAAGTACTTATCTGTTTGAGTAAGATTGTTTTTAATTGTTAACATCGTTGAAAGTTAGAAGTGTACGTGATTAGCTTGTTGGTATAGATTAATATCGGCAAGAAATTATCTTATTTCTGATTATAAAAATCCAGTTTAACTATTTTATTGTATCTTATTTTAGTTACAAAATTTTAGAGATATATTTCGGTTCATGACCAAGTGCAACAAAAGGTTTTCAAATAAAGGATGTGAATAAGGTGATAAAGAGTATAAGGAAAGATACCTCAACAATAGGTCACTCGGTGTGGGGTGTGGAGAGAGGGAGATGAAGCCTTTACACATTATCAGCACCGCCTCGTGTGTGGCATGGTCCGGCATTTACCCTATGAGGCTTGGAGATTCTCACAGGCGTGAGGGGATTTGGCTATGGATGTGGTTTATGATGATTGGTTGTTATGTACATAGGTATGGATGATTGGTAAAAAAAATAATAACAAACCAAAAACGCACCCTTCATTTTCACAACCACTCCATGGTTGTTGGTAGGGTTGTAGGCGATCCGAACAAACACGAATAACGCCTTGTTTGTGTTCGCTCGTTAAGGAAATAAATGTGTTCACCAACACTTACCAAGCGAGATTTTATGTTCGTGTTGGTTTATTAAGAAAATATGCATGTTCATAAACAAAAACGAATACAAATCAACTTTCCGAACGCGACAACACTAAAGGTGGATGAGCCTTAATCATGGAGAGGAGGCTGGTCGTAATGTGAATAATGAGAAAGGGTAGGGGAACAGTGCATAAGCAAGGTGAAAATGAGGTTTCCTAGTTTAATATTTAGGGTAATAAAATAAATAAAAATTAAAGAATTTAAAAAATTTAGATAAAACGTATGAAAGTACATTTTTTTAAATTAAACACAAATAAACGAACATGAACAGACATAAACGAACGTAAATGAACGAATGTTCATGAACATGTTCACGAACACGTTATCGAACGTTCACGAACGCAATTGAACGAACAAAACCTCAGTTCATATTAACTAATTGAACGGAACTTCTTGTTCATGTTTGTTCGTTTATTAAACTAAAACGAATTTTCCGCTGTACGGTTCATGAACTGTTCGCTGAACCTTCGGTTCGTTTGCAGCCATAGTTTTTGAGTTTGGGAAGGCAAAGCCCCCTTTGCTTACGTAACAGAAAATGTCCTCTCCACCTTCACATACATACATACATACATACATACATACATACATACATACATACATACATACATACATACATACATACATACATACATACATACATACATACATACATACATACATACATACATACATACATACATACATACATACATACATACATACATACATACATACATACATACATACATACATACATACATACATACATACATACATACATACATACATACATACATACATACATACATACATACATACATACATACATACATACATACATACATACATACATACATACATACATACATACATACATACATACATACATACATACGTACATACGTACATACATACATACATACATACATACAAACATATGCATGCATGCATGCATACATGCATACATACATACATACATACATACATACATACATACATACATACATACATACATACATACATACATACATACATACATACATACATACATACATACATACATACATACATACATACATACATACATACATACATACATACATACATACATACATACATACATACATACATACATACATACATACATACATACATACATACATACATACATACATACATACATACATACATACATACATACATACATACATACATACATACATACATACATACATACATACATACATACATACATACATACATACATACATACATACATACATACATACATACATACATACATACATACATACATACATACATACATACATACATACATACATACATACATACATACATACATACATACATACATACATACATACATACATACATACATACATACATACATACATACATACATACATACATACATACATACATACATACATACATACATACATACATACATACATACATACATACATACATACATACATACATACATACATACATACATACATACATACATACATACATACATACATACATACATACATACATACATACATACATACATACATACATACATACATACATACATACATACATACATACATACATACATACATACATACATACATACCATACATACATACATACATACATACATACATACATACATACATACATACATACATACATACATACATACATACATACATACATACATACATACATACATACATACATACATACATACATACATACATACATACATACATACATACATACATACATACATACATACATACATACATACATACATACATACATACATACATACATACATACATACATACATACATACATACATACATACATACATACATACATACATACATACATACATACATACATACATACATACATACATACATACATACATACATACATACATACATACATACATACATACATACATACATACATACATACATACATACATACATACATACATACATACATACATACATACATACATACATACATACATACATACATACATACATACATACATACATACATACATACATACATACATACATACATACATACATACATACATACATACATACATACATACATACATACATACATACATACATACATACATACATACATACATACATACATACATACATACATACATACATACATACATACATACATACATACATACATACATACATACATACATACATACATACATACATACATACATACATACATACATACATACATACATACATACATACATACATACATACATACATACATACATACATACATACATACATACATACATACATACATACATACATACATACATACATACATACATACATACATACATACATACATACATACATACATACATACATACATACATACATACATACATACATACATACATACATACATACATACATACATACATACATACATACATACATACATACATACATACATACATACATACATACATACATACATACATACATACATACATACATACATACATACATACATACATACATACATACATACATACATACATACATACATACATACATACATACATACATACATACATACATACATACATACATACATACATACATACATACATACATACATACATACATACATACATACATACATACATACATACATACATACATACATACATACATACATACATACATACATACATACATACATACATACATACATACATACATACATACATACATACATACATACATACATACATACATACATACATACATACATACATACATACATACATACATACATACATACATACATACATACATACATACATACATACATACATACATACATACATACATACATACATACATACATACATACATACATACATACATACATACATACATACATACATATGGAGAGAGAGATACATCAAATTGCTTCAAGTCTTTCACTTTTTGACCCACTTGTGGATCTATTTACTCTCAGATTATTTTACTGAAATAAGTAAAACCACCGATGAAGATGGAACTGGAAGCATGATGAAGATAGAGTGATGAGCCGATGAAGATGGTGCTGAATCTTGTGGATGAAGTGATGATGGTTTTGAATGTCGATCGATGGTATATGTATCTGATGAAACTCTAGAATACTAAAACCGAAACGAAAATAACCATGGGCCGGTACCGGTATTACGGTTCAAACCTATAACAACTGACACCCTTATAATTTTCTGACACCCTAATATATCTTAAAATGTCTCAATATGTCTTTATATGCACCCTGTATGTGAAAACCAAGCCCGAAATACGTTATAGTTTATGAAAATAAAATAAAAAACTGAATTTAGGGCTGAGGCGGGCCGCGTAAGATCCCACCTCAAGCTCACGCGGGCCGTATGAGAGCATTAACCGGACTCCGCTGAATTCTTTAGTTCAAGCGGGCCGCGTAAGCTTAAGCTTACATTAACGCGGGCCGCGCGGACTCATAAAACGCGGATACATCCGGTGCTGACACGTGTCGACATCGTGTCAAGCCTAGTGGTGAACTGGACGAGCTATAGGTTGACCGCATGTTGACGCGGGCCGCGTAAGGCTTAGCCTTACCTTACGCGGGCCGCCTGGAAGTCTGATATCACAACTATAAATAGAACGCATCAGATTTCACTTTCGTTCGCTCAGATTTCAATTCTCAATCTCAAAATTCTGTAGGAAGTTATTATACGCGGGCATTATACCCCCTAAATAGTGAGGTTCTGCTACGATGTAAGTATTATAACCCCTGGAGACGTATAAGATACGCTGCCCGATTGATCTAGGGTTCCGTATCGGCTGTCGTGGTTCTGCCCGACGTAGTCGTTGGAATGCCGTCTCGAGGAGGGTATTACTAATGTTAAAATGGGTTATTATACTAACACACGTGCATTTGTGTAAATTATAGATTATTCCCAGGAAATCATTACTGAAAACCCTAAGACAGCAATGTGAGTGATCCTTCTTTTTATGTACTCATTTTTGTGAGCTGGTCCACTTTTTGTAAATCTTTTTGTTAACGGTTTTTACAAAACCTTAAATATCTTTCAATGCGAATGACAGTTATTGAGTATTTGTAAGAATACAATTACAGTCGGTAAATTTGGGGTTTTGTGTACAAAATTTGTTACCACCTGGTAAAGGAGTAACATGACCATAAGTCGGAACGACATTACCGTGTGGTGGTAATTGATATAACTTGGAAACAAATGTAATTGCGGATGCGCCCTCAATACTGTTCACTGTGACTTTTTATTTAAACTTGATTAAACTGGGATTCACTCACCAGTATTTCCCACTGACAAAATATTTTTAAAACGCGTTTCAGGTAACAAAATGTGAAAGCCAAATAGAAGCCAGCTGGACAGCACTGAAGGCTTGGAAAAGTGGCAATAAAGTTACCTAAGAATAAAATACATGTTATTATTAAATAAAATAGGATTTCTTCCTATGAAATGTGTGTACTAAAAACGTGGGTTTTACCCATGTGTTTAATGTTATAAAACGTGGTGGTTTACTCTGATTAACTATTTCCTAACTACGGTCCTGATGAAAATTTCCGCTGCCAACTTGTATAAATAACCGTGATACCACCGAAACTGGCTCACGGCCGCCCGTTCCCGGGAACTAGGGATCGGGGGTTGTGACAGAAGGTGGTATCAGAGCTTTGCCACTGATTCAGCCACAGAAGTGTTTTGCTGACATCAAAATTCAAAATGTTAGGAAATAAATTACGGAAATACGTGCATAATGGTATTTTCTTGTTATGTGTCATCTGACTATTTGTTAATTTACAGTATGAGCGACCAAGGACCATCTGACGCGTATCGTTAATTTTCTGGTTCGCCTAGAAGCGAAGGCACCTCCTCTTCTCAGCCTGCCCTCTCAGGGTTCTCTGCTGATACGGAAAAAGGAATCTTTGTCTTTAAGGCTCAGTCTGAAGAGCCATTTCCTCAGAAAAAGAGGGAATGGTTCAGTAGGGGAGCACACGAGCGTAGAAAACGTATGAAAAAGTTACAGGAACAGCAAGTGTTAGCCGTAGCTAAAAGAGAAACTGATGCCTATGCCCAGGATATGCTCAATAGGGGTATAACCAATATCCATATTTTAGCAACCACTGCAGCTGACCCAAATCTGGAACAAATGCTAGCACCCCAACCACAACTACCAAATCCTGACCAACCCATGGAAGTAGAAAACCCTGAAAACCAAGTGGAAATGCCTTATTACAACCCGGAGGAGATACCTAGGGTACCTGCACCAAATCCCCTAGACCCAAACAACTACGACCCCTGGTGGGACGATGTTAGGGACTACGTGCAACAAAACCCGATACCGGAAAATGTGCCGATGCCCAATCTAGGAGCCTACCCAGGGTTAGATCCTCAAGATCCCTATTACATTAACGATGCATACATTAGGGAGATCTTAGAGAATCCCTACCCATACCAGGCCCCATACCAGGAACCCGCACCCTAGATTCCAAACCCAGTCCTAGAACCTGCACCCCCAATGAGTGCAGAAAATGTACAAGAAATTAGGACTTTCGGTGAGGAAATCTTAGAAAACAGTGAGAGAATGCGACACGTGGGAGAGCGTCTCGTATGGAAATACGACGAGTGCAATATGGATTTCTGGATGAATCCATATCAGTGAATGTGATGGTAGGAACGGTAGTAGTCATAATAATATAATAATAATATAACTTTGTAGTAATTGTAACAATCATATTTTCGTTTCCTTGTGTCCAAAATATATTTACCAAAATATACTTATAGGTAAGTTTTCCGGAATATTTTGTAAGTTACATTATTTTGTTCGGTTTCACCAATATTTTGTGTGTAACTTGTATATTTATTCCTTGGAATTTTTGGTAATATTTTGGATTGTAAGTTCTTGGTACATATATGAGTTATATTATTTCAAGTCCTAAAATAATATAACTAGTACACATAATGTACAAATAATCACACAAGTTGTGACATCAATATATACATACACACACACACAGATATATATATATATATATATATATATATATATATATATATATATATTCTCCGCAATATATACTTAGTCGCTTTTATTTATCAAAAAACAACCTCCAATATTTGTAATTTTTTGTAATAAAATTTTGGCAACTTTTATGTGAAAACCATTCTTACTTATAAACACTTGTTTTAAAAATACATTTCTAAGTGTTTAATTTCTACAAAAATTTTCCCATAGTTTCCTCTTAAAAATGAAAGTTTCCATGCTTTTCAAAGCATATCATTTTCTTTCAAAATCATTATCAATCATCAACAACATGAACAAGACTTACCATGTGCCAAAAATACGAAATTTACACTATGTCATGAACTTGAAACTGTGTAAAAATTTGTAGGAACTTACTAGTGTTATTAGTAAGCCTAGTTATCGTTTAGAGTGTGATTATTTATTTAAAAATATCATTCTTGAAGAATTTAGATCTTCACAACTTGTATGAAGATTTTCAAAAAAATATTTCTTCTTGTATTTTTCTGGTTAACAATATGTTTCTTGGAAATATTATTCCTGAAATCTTTTATTTTCAAGACTTATAACTTGTAGAAATAATCACCATGCACTAAAACAAGTTTATTTTTAAGTTCATGATTTACATAAAGGATGACCATTACAACTTTCTCAAGATCTATCCTTACACTTGCTAGATCATGTGTTTAATCACATCTAGCAAGCTTCATATGGTGATCTACACCATAAACACAAGAAATCAACAAACAAGCTCAATATATACACTAGAACAACTTGATCTTCATGTTTTAGAACTTTATGTTAATGTTCATCTTTATGTTTCTTGAGATTCATTAGTTTACCAAGTTACCTCACACTTTAACCATCAAAATTATGAGTAAAAACAAGATCAAAGAAGCTTACTACTAGCACAAGGCTAGGGAAGATCAAGAAGCAAGGTGATGAAGAAAATAGATGGTTAATAGCTTTTGAGAAAGGTCCTTCCGAATCCGATGCTTCCAAGCTTCCTAACTAAGCTCCTAGCACCTTAGAACCTCCTTATCTTGGTTGATAATGGTGGAAGTATGGTGGTGATGTGGTGGTCGTAAGTATGGAAGAGGGGAGGAAGAAGAAGGTTTATTGAATGGTGATGGTGATTATGATATAATACTAGTGATTTTATACTATTTAAGGTAGCATATGGCATCTTTGTTGGTATATTCCTAGACAATTTCTTATAAAATATAAGAAAGAAATCAAAGGAAATCAAATAAAATCTACTAAAATCAATGTGCTAATCTTTTAAGATTTTATAGAATCTTCATAATCTTCCAAGGTGACGACGGGCCAGTGGGGAAGCCCACTTTACCCACTTTGGGCCTTTCTTTTGGAAGCCCAATCACTTAAATGTCCATTAAATAAATTACCCTTGCTCACCAAGGTCCTTTCCCCGTTTGAGCGGGAAAACAGCTAAGGAATAGCAGTCTCATTTAATGCCTGATAAGAGAAGCATCCGGTCACCATCATCGTACTTATCCGGCTATGCATTAATGAAGAAGGGTATCTCACCGTTGGGGGTCAGACACGTGTCTGATCTTCCCAAGGCATCACAGTTACCGTTAGATAGTGTGAGGGATATTTCTCTTAGAGATAAGGGCATGCCATTATATAAGAAGGAGAAAGGATAAGGCAAAGGCAGGTATAATCTCCGGCCAACTTCTCATTTACTACTCTCATTTATTCCCCTCATTAACTCCGACCAACATTCCTCGTATTTACTACACACAACACATTAATTAGATTCACACCAAGATAGGAACTCTCCGGTGAATATCTTCATCGGAAAACGTTCCTTTTCCTCATCCGGCAAGTTTACTTATTCTCACGCCGGAGCTTGGTCACAGATCCCCCTCCCGGGGTCCTCCGTGGCGAGGCTAACGGTTTATTATTTTGTAGCAAGCAAAGACAGGAGCTCTCAACGTCAGCGAAGGTCCAGCCGACGTCATCCGGAGGTTGGGTATTCGACATCGGCGCCATCCGTGGGACCCAGGCCTGACCGGTGTTCCCACATTAACATTCGACGTTCAGAGAGCAACTCACCTTTCCAGAAACAGCATGGCAACTCCAGTAGCTTCATAAATGGGCTGAAGCATGCACAGCTGTGTGAAAAGCTGGGAGAGGAGTTCCCACCTTCCTTCGACAATCTCATGGACAGGGTCAGGGCTTTCGTCCGGGGAAAGGATACGGTCAGCAAAGCTAAGGAGACAGATACCACACCCCGAAGGGCTACCCCAACAGCAAGACCACCTGAGAAAGGTACCCCCTATTCCCGAAAGCCTCCCTTTGATAGAATGTTGCATGACAGGGCAAGGCCCTCATACTCCCCCTACAGACCCCGAGGGAGAGTCCCTCTCCCTTACTCCGACAGCTTCACCCCCTCGTCAAAACTCCAAGTGAGATACTGGCCACGGAAAGAGTGAAGAATTCTTTCCCGAGGCCACCCCCATAAAGCCAGGACCCAAAGCCCAGCCGAACGAATATTGTGAGTTTCATAAGGGCTTCGGGCACAAAACCGATGACTGCATGTACCTCAAGAGGGAAATAGAGGCTGCGGTGAAGACGGGGAGACTGGCCTACCTGGTCAAGGAAATCAAAGAAGGGGGAGGGGATCGTAAGGGAAGAGATGCAAGAGAGCCTGGGAGGGCAGATGTTGATATGATAAGGAGGAGAAATGAATTTGATGTTACCCGAAGTGTTAAAGCCAGAATCCTAGGCTCTCCGAACTGCATGAAAACTCCCATCCTTATGCCATACTTAGAAGAAAGCGAAGTGCAACGACTTCCGCTGAATATCTCAGCTGTAATAGCCGGACACAAAGTGTCTAGAATACATGTGGACGGAGGGTCAGGCGTCGAGGTAATATATGAACATTGCTTCCTCAGATTCGACAGAGATATAAGAGATAGACTGGAGGAAGATTCTATCCCGTTGGTGGGATTCAACAACAGTGTATCACACCCTCTTGGAAAGATCAGGCTCCCATTTACAGTTGGTGTAGGGGACAGGGTCCGGACAATCAATTTAACCTTCACTGTAGTCAGGGCACCCTCCAAGTACAACGCGATTTTGGGAAGACCTGGGATTGGAGATCTACAAGCACAAGCATCTACTCCTCACGGGGCTTTGGTATTCCAAACACCAAAGGGTCTTGCATGGGTTAAGTCAGCCTACGAAGTGGTCTCTTCAGTATCCAAAGGGGAGGAACCCGGGAAGACCCAAGGGAAGAAGGTGGAAGAATGGGTCCTCTGTGATAAGTTCCCAGAGCAAACAGTCAAGGTGGGAAGCCACCTAAGTGACAAATGTAAGAGTGCCCTAAAGGAGTTGCTCCTCCATAACCTAGACGTGTTTGCCTTCCAACACGGTGACATGACGGGAATTCCTAGAAGCCTGACGGAGCACCGGCTCAACACCTTCACATGGGTGAGACCGGTTAAGCAAAAGAAGCGGAGCATGGGACCAAACAAAAGAAGGGCTGCTTGTGAAGAGACCCGCAAATTGCTCAGGGCGGGGATAGTCAGGGAAGTCAAATACCCATCCTGGGTTGCCAACCCAGTTATGGTTCAGAAAAAAGATGGAGGATGGAGGATGTGCATCGATTTCCAAGACCTAAACAAAGCATGCCCCAAGGACTGCTACCCCCTCCCGGAGATAGACACCCAGGTGGACTCCCTGTCCCAGTATCCACTGAAGTGCTTCCTAGATGCCTACAAGGGATACCACCAAATACAGATGTCAATAGAAGACGAAGAGAAGACTGCTTTCATCACCGATGTGGGAACATTTTGCTATACCAAGATGCCCTTTGGTCTCAAAAATGCGGGGGAGAGATACCAAAGGTTTATGAACACCTTGTTTAGGGAGCAAAGGGGAAGGAATCTAGAGGTGTATGTTGACGACATTGTCGTCAAGAGTCTGACAGAAGCAGCCATGCTGAGACTCTCAACACAATGCAGGATGTAAACATGAAACTGAACCCCGGGAAGTGCTGTTTTGGGGTAGAGGAAGGAAATTTCCTGGGGGTGGTGGTAACTAAAGGAGGGATAAAAGCAAACCCAGAGAAGACCCAGGCTGTGGCCGAAATGCGCTCTCCCAGGTCCCTGAAGGACATCCAACAATTAAACGGAAGGCCGATTGCGCTAAATCGTTTATTATCAAAAGTGGCTGACAAAACCCTCCCTTTCATGAAAGTGTTAAAAGACTGCCTCCAGACCAGCAAATTCAACTGGACCACCGAGGCCGAAGCCGCCTTTCAGGAAATGAAAACCTACATCTGCAAGCTCCCAACGTTAGCCACCCCGGTGCCTGGAGACCCACTGCTCCTTTACCTATCTGCCTCTAAGACGACCATAAGCGCAGTCATGATGGTGGAACGGGAGGGGAAACAGATCCCCATATATTTCATCAGCAGAACACTTAAGGGGCCCGAGGAACGGTACATGCCTTTAGAGAAACTTGCACTAGCCCTGGTTTTTGCATCTCGGAGGCTCAGAAGATACTTCCAAGGGCATAAGGTCACCTTAGTAACTGATCAACCCCTCCAGAAAGTGCTTAGAAAACCGGAACAGTCAGGGCGACTGGCTAAATGGGCCGTAGAGTTGGGAGAACACTCTCTGGAGTTCAAGCCCAGGACAACCATGAAGGGACAAATACTGGCTGACTTCCTAGCAGAAGTACCCGAGGACGAAGAGAGGGAACTACTAAGGTGGGAAGCTTTGGAGGAAGAAGAAAGGAAGAGGGGAGACGAGGTTGTCTGGAAGTTGTTCACTGATGGAGCATCTAGTGAAGAAGGGAATGGTGCAGGGATCACGTTGACAAGCCTCGAGGGGGTTGAGCTGACGTACGCTATAAGGCTGGATTTCGAAAACACCAACAATACCGCCGAGTATGAAGCCCTCTTAGCAGGGATGAGATTGGCACAGAAGATGAAAGCAAAACATGTGGAGGCCAGTACCGATTCACAGTTGGTGGTAAAGCAGTATCAGGGGGAATATGAAGCTAAGGATAGCATCATGGCTCGGTATGTGGCAAAAGTTAAGGAGACAGCTAAGGCATTCAGAACCTTCAAACTGGAATACATCCCTTGAGGGAGGAACAGAAAATCCGATGCACTGAGCAAGCTAGCCTCAGTGGCATTCGATCACCTCGCAAAGGAGGTCAAAGTAGAGGTCCTGACATCCCCCTCCCTGGACGTAACGGAAGTGGCCACAATTGAAGGTTCCCAAGAAACATGGATGACCCCGATCATTAAATTCCTCCGGGACGGGACCTTACCCGAGGGGGAGTGGGCGGCTAGAAAGATAAGGGTCAAAGCCCTGCAATATGAACTGATTGGGGAGGAGCTATACCGAAGGTCGTACCTGGGTCCATCCCTAAAGTGCATAGACATGGAAGAGGCCGAATATGTGATTAGAGAAATGCACGAGGGGATCTGTGGAATGCACTCAGGACCAAGAACGGTTGTAAGAAGGGCAATGAACGCAGGATTCTACTGGCCACGAATGTACGAGACGGCATCTGAAGAGATCAAGAAGTGTGATAACTGCCAAGTACATGCACCAATGACCCACCAGCATAAACACCCTATGATCCCGGTCTAGACATCTTGGCCATTCCAAAAATGGGCCATCGACATAATCGGGCCTTTTCCAGAAGGCCCCGGGGGGGGGGGGGTCAAATACGTGGTGGTGGTCATTGATTATTTCACTAAGTGGATCGAAGCGAAGCCCCTGGCGAAGATCACCAGGGATCAGATGAGACGATTCGTGCTGGATAACATCGTGTGCAGGTATGGGGTCCCTAAGGAACTGGTGAGTGACAACGGGGTGCAATTCGCCGGGAGACCCTTCAAGCCATGGTGCGAACAAATGAGAATTCAACAGGTGTACACCTCTGTAACCCATGCCCAGAGTAACGGGTTGGTGGAGAGAGCCAACCAAAGCATTATCAAAGGAATGAAGGGCAGGCTTGGGAGGAAACAGAAGGGCTGGCTGGAGGAACTTCCATTTGTGTTATGGGCATACCGAACCACTCCCAAAAGCTGCAATGGGGAAACCCCATTCAGCCTTACCTACGGGACGGAGGCCATGATCCCTGCGGAGATCGGATCCCAAACCGCTCGGATGAAGCTGATGGATGAGGAGAACGAGCAGGATCTAAGGATGAACTAGAACTTATTGGAAGAAAGAAGAGAGATAGCAGCGGTGAAGGAAGCTCACTACAAAAAACTCCTAGCAAGTTACTACAACACCCGGATGAAGAAACTCAACCTCGTCCCAGGGGACCTAGTCCTTAGGGCCAATGAGGCCAGTCTGCAGGAAAATACCGGGAAGTTGGGCCCCAACTGGGAAGGCCCATATCGAATCACATGGGCAAACGGGAAGGGAACATGCAAGTTGGAGACATTAGAAGGAAAAGAGGTACCCAGGACCTGGAACCTGATGCAGCTCAGGAAGTATTACATGTAAGGGGCATGCCCCCAGGGGAAAACGGCCAAGGGCCACTTTTGTTGTAGGAAAACTATGTGTACGGGGACTTTCCCCCAGAAAGTAAACCTTTTTGTAAACAGTCTATGAAGGGAGGTATCAGTCCCCCGAAGATTAAATGAAAGACGGACGAAAGTGTCCCATTTTGAAAACTGTGGGTAACCACACCTGGGCAGACGTGCCTGTGAACACCCTTTAAATCTAAAACTAGTACAAACAAACACACGTGTATGAGGCATTCAAATACATGCCCAAAGCCCGGCCGTGGGGCTAATAAAGGTCTAGCTAACCTAAAAACGGACAAAAGCAAGTCAAAAAACATAATATCGCATTATAAACTTGTCCACCGATTGGCCTCGAACAGACAATCACAGTTTAACGAAACAAACAGCAAAGAACAAACAATGCAAATACACTCGTATATAGAAAACTACGAAGGGGAACCTGCTTTATTTGATACAAAACATACATACAAAAAGAAGCCCCAATAACTGGGGCAAAAATAAAAAAAATAATTTTACAAACACGGCGAGACAAAGTAAAGACATAGCTCCTCGCTAAAGCAGCTTGAAAGTCTCCAAGGAACCACCAAGCTAGCCTCCGATAAAAGCCCCTGCAAAACAAAACAAACAAGAAACAGGCAACAAAGCAAAGGAAGAGCTATACATAACCATAGGCCATACGATTAGCGGTCAAGGTGGTCCCCAACACAAAGGACCATCCAAAACAAAGTCAAGCAAAACATACAAATATCCCAAGGTAAGTAAGAGTTATTACAACCATATCGAAGTTTGTCAAATGTTCAGAATTCACTGGGGATCACCCCCGAAAATAGACGGCGGAGACGAAGGACCAGCGGAGGAGAACAGGGCCTTCAGTTCATCAATGGAAATCATGGGATGCTCAAGGATCTTGGCAAGGACGGCCGGGGTTTTACGTCCAAACTCCTCGTTCAGTTTGGACAACCTCTTCTTCGCTTTAGAGTTATAAAGAGGAATCTCTTTTCTGCCCAGGCCTTGGGCAGAATAAGCATAGCCGTCCTTCAATCCCGCCTGATAGCCAACATCCCTATAGGCCCTATAAACCTCCTCCAAACCGCTTTTAAAGTCTTCTGATTGAGCAACAGCAGTCAGGAAAGCCCCAAAACCTTCAGTAATCAACCAGTGCTTCTCCCCAGCCAACCGCTGGTTATCATCTGAAGTTATCCCGTAATCTGCATACATAGTGTTAAGTTGCTCCTGGGAAACGGAGCCAACTTCCTTCACATGCTTCATCTCAGCAGCAAGCTCCTCCTTCTCCGCAATCAACGATGCCATCTCCTGCTCCCAGGCCCTCTCCTTCCTCTCAAGCATAGCCCCAGCTCCCTAGACAAAGAATCAGTGAATACGGCAATATGTATAAAAAAAAAGAGGGGAATGGGAGAATACTACGCACCTTCTCCTCCTGTAACCTCCTCTCAGCACCAACCACCTGGCCTCTAAGCCCGGCAACAACCGATTGGGAAGCTTTAAGCTCAGCCTTGAGTCCCTCATTTGCTTTCCTCAGATCATCAATCCTTTGCAGCATCCCAGCACCCCTAAAGAAGCTCTCACACAAAGACATGCTATACTGATCTTCAAATAGATCATCCCTTAGGGCAGAATTTACAAATTTATGTGAAGGAGGGACAGCATGACTCAGAAAGTCCCGGGCAGCTTCAGGAGTCCCTATCACGGAAGAGCTAGTTACCTTCCATTTGGGAACATAAGTGCCAGGGATAGCATCAGCAAACAAAGGGGCAAGGGGGGATCGATAGGCAAGGCCTTCCTGAAAAGAAGGTTTGCTAGTCCCAGTAGCATGCAAAGGAGAAAATTCATAGGCCGAAGAAAAGCGAGCTACCCCCACCTCAGAGGTTTTGTCCCGGATACGGGAAGGAGAAGGACCAGTTGGAATTTCTATAGGCTCCCGGGAGCTCCCCTAAGAAAAAAAAGGACAATCAGAAATAACGCGGAAAGAAAGAAGAAGAAAAGGGATTACTTACCAGTAACGGAGCACTTACTAAGCTCGAGGACTTTAAATGCTTGGATAAGGAACCCTTGCCTCCGGCAGGAGGAAGGTCAGAGGCAGCCTTGGAAGAAGGAGGGGGTTTTTGACACTAGCACTCCGAAGCCTCTGGCGAATGTTGCGAGGTGCAGGAGCCGGATGAGGACTGGCAGACTTCCTCTTACGGACCAGCTGTATCTCCACTTCTTCATCGTCGCTCGGACCGGAGGGATGGACAGGAGGAAGGTCGGGAGAACTTTCCTCCCCACCAGAAGGATCCTCCTCGGATCCACCCATGGCAACGGAGCCTCCTGCCTGGACGGATCCCCCTGCAGCCTGTGCCTCTGCATTCAACCGAGGATCAACCTCATCATCAACCACATATTTCACATCCTTGGAATCACCTTGAAGAAGCCGCCACAAAGTTATCTCTGCACAAGACACCAAAGATGACTACGGGTCCCCAAAAGCATAAAAGAAAAAAGGAAATGATTGTAAGAAACAAACCCGGAACAAAAAGTACCTTTCTTGCCAAAGAAGGCTCTTGGACGAACTGGGTAGGAAGGGCTCAAACCACCCATAGCAAGCATCCCCTCCAAAAAAGTAAAAGCCCTTGTTGGATTATCACACATTCTTTTCCACTAGACAGTCTCGCTCGCAGAAAGGGTAGGCACAACATCCTCGATAGCGGCGTCAAGATCCTTGGGAACAGGGGACTCCGGTAACATAGCCGCAGAAACAAATATGAACCTACACTTCCAGTCCTTTGGGTAGGTCCAAGTCGGCATGAAGCTGTAGCAAGGTCTCGAAACACTGTTTTGACGTTTAGCAAAGGTGAACCAGTCACTATCGGAAATCAGCCGGTAAAATATGCAGAACAGAGGGACAGAGGGCTCCCCTGAGATAGCGGCACAGGACAGTTCAAAATGAACTACCCTCATAAACCCCAAAGGGTGAATCTGTGAGAAATGCACACCAAAATGACGAAGCAAGGAAATCTTGAAGGTAGAAAGGGGGTATCGGACCCCACAGGAAGAAAAGGCAAGAGTGTAAATGGGTATTCTATCCGGCGTGCATTCTGTCGATTCATTGGGGTCGGGTAAGGAAGGAGAAAACTGATCCGGAATGTTGTATGCCTCGACGAAGGTTTTCAGGTCTTTCACTGTTAAGATAGACCTTATTGACGACCGGCCGCCGCGACTCATGATCAGGAGAAATGGTGAATGGGGAAGATAGTTACAGGGAAGGAAGAGATTAAAGGAGATATTTAAAGAGGTAACTGCTGACGTACAAGTAACCGTCACATCAGCAGTCCCTTCAAAATTCAAAAACGGGCACGTGCAACTAGGGAGTTAATTCCCGCTACAGCTAGTTCGGCGATGTAATGATTAACTGCAAATAGCAACTGATCAGGAGTGGGCCCACCCAAAGAGAAGCCATCTCTCTTAAGCGGTTGTGATTCAGCCCCGGATCATGAGCCTCGGGTCTCAGAACCAGGGACTAAAGATGACTTGACGACGGGCCAGTGGGGAAGCCCACTTTACCCACTTTGGGCCTTTCTCTTTGGAAGCCCAATCACTTAAATGTCCATTAAATAAATTACCCTTGCTCACCAAGGTCCTTTCCCCGTTTGAGCGGGAAAACAGCTAAGGAATAGCAGTCTCATTTAATGCCTGATAAGAGAAGCATCCGGTCACCATCATCGTACTTATCCGGCTATGCATTAATGAAGAAGGGTATCGCACCGTTGGGGGTCAGACACGTGTCTGACCTTCCCAAGGCAGCACAGTTACCGTTAGATAGTGTGAGGGATATTTGTCTCAGAGATAAGGGCATGCCATTATATAAGAAGGAGAAAGGATAAGGCAAAGGCAGGTATAATCTCCGGCCAACTTCTCATTTACTACTCTCATTTATTCCCCTCATTAACTCCGACCAACATTCCTCGTATTTACTACACACAACACATTAATTAGATTCACACCAAGATAGGAACTCTCCGGTGAATATCTTCATCGGAAAACGTTCCTTTTCCTCATCCGGCAAGTTTACTTATTCTCACGCCGGAGCTTGGTCACGGATCCCCTTCCCGGGGTCCTCCGTGGCGAGGCTAACGGTTTATTATTTTGTAGCAAGCAAAAACAGGAGCTCTCAACGTCAGTGAAGGTCCAGCCGACGTCATCCGGAGGTTGGGTATTCGACACAAGGTATATTTGTTGGTATATTCTCCAACAAGATCAAATAAAATAATGTAAGAAAATCTCAAGTGGGGCCCTCCTTGTAATCGGCCTAACTATGGGGGGGGAGGTAAAGTGTAATATTCCAAACATGATTAAATCTAGTTAGATCCCAAGTATTAAGTTTAGGGATTTAGGGGTTTTGTGATCATGAGATATAATATGATGTTTGGTGACCATAACTAGCTTCGTAACATAAAAACAGCGCTTCTAGTAAAAATTTGATGTTTCGGGTAGTGTCCGATTGTTCGTTTCGTTACTGTTCGTTAAAGTGCTAAATTGCGCAGTTTAGTGTGCTTTATGTTGTATTTTATGACAGTTTCAGTTCCCAAAACTTAGGAAAGTATTCTGTACCATTAAACCACTTTTCTGCATTATAATGAGATGTTAAATTGCTGAAAATTGCTGAATTTATTTATTTTCTTCAATATTTTGCAGTTTTAGTGTGTTTCTGGCACTTTCCGGCACCTTTGTCATCACTAGGAAGGCAGTTTTGTAATCCCTACTTTACTACACACTATCCTAGTGTATCACTTGGTTCTGGGGCTCATTCTGTGTCTTAACATCATGTCTGTCTAAGTACTAAACTCCCGTCAGTGCTTTTACTTTGTCTGATAATGGTGCCAATTTTTTTCTGTGCATTAATAGAACTATATCGTGTTGCATGTAGTAATGATAAAAGTCTTGCAACATGAAATGCCATTGTATGTATATAACAGTAATTAGAAATTCATTCGTCTTGTAAACTGGATCATGCACAGTCACTAAAGCACGATTTACTGTCTAATTATTGTACGGAATGTTCGGAAAAGTATCAGTTGTCACATCTTGGACAACTATCCAGGTTCTAGGTCTGGTACGGGTTTTGCCTGCACCCGCGTGGGGTCCTGGACCATAACCCTTCACTTTCGATATTAGAAAAGCTAACACACAATATAGCTACTAGAAAATTCCTAGAGCAAATCCCTGAAATTATATCTTTATTTCAGCAATATGCACTATACTTTTAGCTTGGTTAAAAGTAGAGTTAAATGCTTGGTTGGTCCCTGTGGTTTGCAAATATTGCAAAATTGGTCCTAGTGGTTTAAGAATTACACACTTAGTCCCAATGTTTGTAATTTTTGCACTTGGGTGGTACTTATAATTAACCTAAGTTAGATTTTTCAGTTAAGTGTATGTGAAATGACATATTTGCCCCTCAACAATTAAGAAAACTAAAAATATATAAATTATAATTATTAATAAACTCAAGTGAGTCCCATTTCCTATCCCCACCCAACCCCCACTCCCACCCCCACCCCCCACCTTCTTCTCCCCTCTCTCTTCTCCATCTTTTGTCTACAAAACAATAACCTTCCACCACCATAATAGCACCCACCACCATAACAGATCCACCCCACCATCGCTGGAAAAAACACCCACCATAACAACTCCACCACGTCGCCACCCCATCACTCGGACATGGCCGGAAAACCCACCACCGTAAGCATTTAAATCAAAAATTCTAAGTAGGAAACAGTCCTCGGAAGGAATGAATAGAGAGCAGATGGAGAACAGTAAGAAGTCATCTTCTTCGTTAAGGTGGAGAATTCTTCGTCGAGCCCTAATTTCTTCTCCATCTTCCACCGACTCAGGTAACTCTTTACTCGTTCTACTCCACCTTTTACCATGCATATCACATGTTAACTGATTTTAAATGTTGAAATTAGGGATTTGATTTGTAATTTTGAACTGTGCAAATATAATGAAAAGAGAACTGATTATTTTTGTATGTATGTTATAAAATGTTGTTGCGTATGATCAATCTGAAACGAGTGTCAAGAGTGTTTTTAGAAGAGCGGGGTGGAGGTGTTACGGTGGTGGGTTTTCCGGTAATGTCCGGGTGAGGTGGTGGCGGCGTAGTGGAGTTGTTATGGTGGGGCATTTTTCCGACGATGGTGGGGTGGATCTGTTATGGTGGTGGGTGCTATTATGGTGGAGGAAGGTTATTGTTTTGCAGACAAATGATGGAGAAGAGAGAGGGAGAAGAAGGTGTGTGTGGGGATGGGGGTGGGGGTGGGGTGGGGGTTGGGGGGGGGTGGGGGGAGTGGGGGTTGTGGGGGGGGGGGGTAATGAATGGGACCCATTTGAATTTATTAATAATTATAATTTACATATTTTTAGTTTTCTTAATTGTTGAGGGGCAAATATGTTATTTCACATACACTTAACTTAACTGAAAAATTTAACTTAGGATAATGATAAGTAGCATCCGAGTGCAAAAATTACAAACACCGAGACCAAGTGTGTAATTATTAACACACTAGGGCCAAGTCTGCAATATTTACAAACCATAGAGACCAACCAAACATTTAACTCTTAAAAATATTACTTAAACCTGCAATTAGCACATAAACAATACATATCTGGAATATTGCAATAATCCTTCCACTAATATATCAGAAATTAAAAACGAAAACATACTAAATTCACAAAAAAAAAAAAAAAGAGAGAAAGAAAGATGTACATCGATTGTTTGAACATGAATTAATGTACCTTGAATCACCAAAACTGGAACGATTTTGGGAAACCAAAATAGAGCATTTGATGAGATAACCAAAATTTGACCATTGGGACGTATGTTTGTGCTGGTTGCTAGGGCTGTAAACGAATCGAACGAACACGAACAAGGTCTTGTTCGTGTTCGTTCGTTAAGGAAATAAATGTGTTCATGAACGGTTCATGAACACTTACCGAACGAGATTTCATGTTCGTGTTCGTTCATTAAGGAAAAGAGTGTGTTCACGAACTGTTCACGAACTGTTCACGGACACCAATGAACACAAAAAAAATTGACGAACGCGACGAAGGATAAAGGTGGATGACCCGGAGAGTAGCTTTGGAGATTGAATCTCTTATTCTGGAACGGAGGTTGGTCGTATACATCCATGTAAATAATGAGAAAGGAAAGTGGATTGTTGCATAAACAAGATAAAATAGGGTTTCCTAGTTTAATTGTTAGGGTAATAAAATAAATAAAAATTTAATATTATAAAAGGTATAGATAAAATATATAAAAGTACAAAAATCTTTAATTAAAACACAAACAAATGAACATAAATGAATGAATGTTCACGAACACCTTACCGAACGTTCACGAACACAATTGAACGAACGAGACCTCTGTTCATGTTCGTTCATCTAATTAACCGAACGAAATTTCTTGTTCATGTTCGTTCGTTTATTAAATGAACGAACATAAACGAACTTCGCGCCGAACGGTTCGCTGAACGTTCAGTTCGTTTACAGCCTTACTGGTTGCTATTTTGCTCGATTACGGACACTTTTAATGCCTACATGGAATGCCTACTTTCTATTAATATCAATCTCCCACCACTTCAAAATTCAAATCAAAGGAAGACAGTTGATATAAAACTGAATAGTATACCTGTTACAAACTTCTTTAAGAATCGGGTCTTTTGGATAGAGGAAACTCATGTTGTGTGTACCTAGTTCATTCACAATTATACATAGCAGGATGCCGTGTATCTTGATATTTCTGTGAAGGATGTAAAACCATACGACTCAAGCCGCCCCCTAGACCATACGATACACAGACCTTTCAATTGGAAAATGCTAACCGGAAGATGACTTATGCATGCACCTTCTATATTTAACTCTTTTAGACCTTCTAAAAGTCCAAGTTCCTCAGGTAATTTCTTAACTCCAATATAGGGGGAGTGTGCCTATTGGCACACTAAAGTGCCTATTGGCACACCAAACCCTAGCAAAATTAGGGTTTATCTACGCTGCGTATTGGTCAATACGCAGCGTATAGGGTTAACCTTATACGCTGCGTATTGACCAATACGCAGCGTAGATAAACCATAGATCTCAGTGCCTGATAACCAATCATTGCACAGAAAACAAGGTTCCTATATGCTGCGTATTGGTCAATACGCAGCGTATATAAAACTGATGCAAATTTGGGGTCATTTTGGTAGGTTTGAAGTGTCAAATTTTTGCCAGGTTTGTATACGCTGTGTATTGGTCCGCAGCTTATACAAACCTGGCAAAAATTTGACACTTCAAACCTACCAAAATGACCCCAAATTTGCATCAGTTTTAAAGTTTTATATACGCTACGTAGCGGGTAACAATTACGTAACCATACTTCTTTTCCGTTTCTTGTACCCAATTCTTCAAATTAGTTAGAGACATGAAACGCTAAAAAAAAGTTACGTTAATATTTGATCATTTTATGAAACTCATACTTCAGGGACTAATATGGTCATTATTGAAACTATTTTAACTGAATGTTTTAGCCATGTTAACTTTCATATAAAGATTTCTTCTTTAAACACTAACTTCGTTAGCGTACTTAACTGAACAGTTCAGGGACCATTTATGTCAATTTTTGAAACTTGAGGGACCATTTTTGTTAATCCTGGAAACATCAGGGACCATTTTTGTAAATTTATCAAACTTCAGGGACCATTTTGGTAAATTCATGAAACTTCAGGGACCATTTGTGTAAAAACTGAAACTTCAGGGACCAAAGTGTAAATATATATAAAATCTGTATAAAAGGGGGTCTTCTTTAAAGAACCGGCCCTTTGCATGGATCGAACTCGTGACCTATCGTTTAGAACCGTAACGCCTTAACCAGTTTATCCTCCGTCTCGGAGCTGTTAGAATATGAAACTTAATACTTATATGTAGTATTAACTTATACGCTGCGTATTGACCTATACGCAGCGTATATGGACACTTTATATACGCTGCGTATAGGCCAATACGCAGCGTATATGTAACCTTATATACGCTGCGTATAGGTCAATACGCAGCGTATATAACCTTCTGAACTTTAAATGCACACAGAACCTGTTATATTCCAGAACCTGTTAAATAACCTATTATATTCCAGAACTTTATCGATACAACAAAACATGTTATATAAGCTGCCATAATTTTATATGTACACCACAATATAAAAGTTTGTGCATACATAACAAAAATATATACAAGAGTTTGATATATACAAATAAAAGTTTGTGCATACATAACAAAATAATAAAATACTATTGCTGCTCCTGCTGCTGCTGCTGCTGCTGCTGATGCTGATCCCATTCTGCATCCGTAATGAAGGGTAGTGGAGGTAACCCATCATGCTGTCGCTGCTGCTGTAGCGCCGCAGCCACCCACTCCAACAGATAATTGTTTCTTTCAGATAACCGAAGCTGCCGCTGATATGATGGGTCAGCACCGGGCCAAACATGGCGTGGGAACTGAGGCGCCCCTGGTGGTCCACGCGGCGGTGGTGGCTGCGGAACGACGACGGCCGGCTCATACGGCTCCGGCTGCTCCGGATCGCGTGGGGGATAATACAAAGGGAACTCCGCCGGCAGCTGTTGAAGCTGATATTGCGTGCCGGCTTGTTCTTAAACCGCTTCCCGTCTGGGAAGTTTTGGTAACGTGCATTCCGGATATAACGTTCTTCCCCATCCGCTTCGGCTGTGCCGGCGGGCCTACATTGTCGCGGTCAGTCTCGGGATGATAGCCCAACGAAAGGGCTATCCTAGTCACGTAGGCTCCGCCGAATAACTGTCCGCGCTCTTGTCGATGATGCGCGGAGGCCAAGTATTGCGCTAACCCGTAAGCGAGAGCGCACGGCCTCTTGTATAAGAGGCAATATAAGAAAAATAAATCGCCACTGGTGTACCACTCCCGGCTTTTGTTTCGAGCAGTGATCGAAGTGGAAATCATTTTGTGTAAATACCTGCACAAAAGAAAACCAGTCAGTAAATAATAATCAGACGACGACATCGACTAAGATCGACGTTAAATAATATTTTTTTATTATTTAGTCGACGTCGTCCGTAAGGCGCGTACGGGCCTAACGAGCGCCGAAACTAAGCCCGTCGTTAAAATATTTTTTTTTTATTATTTAGTCGAAGTCGAACCATAAGGCGCGTAGGTCCCTAACGAGCGTCGAAACTAAGATCGAAGTTTTATACTTTAACGACGATCTCACTTTCGACGCTCGTTAGGGACCTACGCGCCTTACGGTTCGACTTCGACTAAATAATAAAAAAAATATATATTTTAACGACGGGCTTAGTTTCAACGCTCGTTAGGCCCGTACGCGCCTTACGGACGACGTCGACTAAATAATAAAAAAAATATTATTTAGTCGACGTCGTCCGTAAGGCGCGTACGGGCATAACGAGCATCGAAACTAAGCCCGTCGTTAAAATATTTATTAACGACGGGCTTAGTTTCGACGCTCGTTAGGCCTGTACGCGCCTTACGGACGACGTCGACTAAATAATAAAAAAATATTATTTAGTCGACGTCGTCCGTAAGGCGCGTACGGGCCTAACGAGCGTCGAAACTAAGTCCGTCGTTAAAACAAACGACGGACTTAGTTTCGACGCTCGTTAGGCCCGTACGCGCCTTACGGACGACGTCGACTAAATAATAAAAAAATATTATGTAGTCGACGCTCGTTAGGCCCGTACGCGCCTTACGGACGACGTCGACTAAATAATATTTTTTTTATTATTTAGTAGACGTCGTCCGTAAGGCGCGTACGGGCCTAACGAGCGTCGAAACTAAGTCCGTCGTTAAAATATTTATAGTTTAGCGACGGGCTTAGTTTCGACGCTCCTTAGGCCCGTACGCGCCTTACGGACGACGTCGACTAAATAATAAAAAAATATTATTTAGTCGACGTCGTCCGTAAGGCGCGTACGGGCCTAACGAGGTCGAAACTACGACGGACATAGTTTCGACGCTCGTTAGGCCCGTACGCGCCTTACGGACGACGTCGACTAAATAATAAAAAAAATATTATTTAGTCGACGCTCGTTAGGCCCGTACGCGCCTTACGGACGACGTCGACTAAATAATATTTTTTTTTATTATTTAGTCGACGTCGTCCGTAAGGCGCGTACGGGCCGAACGAGCGTCGAAAATAAGCCCGTCGTTAAAATATTTATAGTTTAACGACGGACTTAGTTTCGACGCTCGTTAGGCCCGTACGCGCCTTACGGACGACATCGACTAAATAATTAAAAAAATTATGTTTAAAAAAATAAATCTGTTTATTAAAAGCTGTTAAAAATTCTGTTAAAAAAAGCAGTTTTCTGTTAAAAACAATTTAAGTTTTAAAAAAAATCTATTAAAAAAAACAGTTTTCTGTCGACGCTCGTTAGGGACCTACGCGCCTTACGGTTCGACTTCGACTAAATAATAAAAAATATGTATATTTTAACGACGGGCTTAGTTTCGATGCTCGTTAGGCCCGTACGCGCCTTACGGACGACGTCGACTAAATAATAAAAAAAATATTATTTAGTTGACGTCGTCCGTAAGGTGCGTACGGGCCTAACGAGCATCGAAACTAAGCCCGTCGTTAAAATATTTTAACGACGGACTTAGTTTCGACACTCGTTAGGCCCGTACGCGCCTTACGGACGACGTCGACTAAATAATAAAAAAATATTATTTAGTCGACGTCGTCCGTAAGGCGCGTACGGGCCTAACGAGCGTCGAAACTAAGTCTGTCGTTAAATATTTTAACGACGGACTTAGTTTCGACGCTCGTTAGGCCCGTACGCGCCTTACGGACGACCTCGACTAAATAATAAAAAATATTATTTAGTCGACGTCGTCCGTAAGGCGCGTACGGGCCTAACGAGCGTCGAAACTAAGTCCGTCGTTAAAATAAACGACGGACTTAGTTTCGACGCTCGTTAGGCCCTTACGCGCCTTACGGACGACGTCGACTAAATAATAAAAAAAATATTATTTAGTCGACGCTCGTTAGGCCCGGAGGCGCCTTACGGACTACTTCGACTAAATAATATTTTTTTATTATTTAGTCGACGTCGTCCGTAAGGCGCGTACGGGCCTAACGAGCGTCGAAACTAAGCCCGTCGTTAAAATATTTATAGTTTAACGACGGACTTAGTTTCAACGCTCGTTAGGCCCGTACGCGCCTTACGTACGACGTCGACTAAATAATTAAAAAAATTATGTTTAAAAAAATAAATCTGTTTAAAAAAATCTGTTAAAAATTCTGTTAAAAAAAGCAGTTTTCTGTTAAAAACAATTTAAGTTTAAAAAAAAAATCTATTAAAAGAAAACAGTTTTCTGTCGACTCTCGTTAGGGACCTACGCGCCTTACGAGCGTCAAGACTAAGATCGTCAAAAAAAATCTGTTTAAAAAAATATTTTGTTTAAAAAAAAATTCTGCTTAAAAAAATCTGTTTAAAAAAATATTCTGTTTAAAAAATATTCTGTTTAAAAAAAATTCTGCTTAAAAAATCTGTTAAAAAAATTCTGTTTAAAAAAAAACAGTTTTCTGTTTAGAAAAAAAAAACAGCGTGGGTTTAAAAAATCTGTTAACTAACGTACCTGTGAAGTGGATCCTTAATCGTCGTAACCCTCCCCTTGGATTGCTGGTGGTCCCACTGACCGATGTCCGCGATCAGAGCCCAAAACCCTAAAATATTTATAGTTTAACGACGGGCTTAGTTTCGACGCTCGTTAGGCCCGTACGCGCCTTACGGACGACGTCGACTAAATGCCGTACGCGCCTTACGGACGACGTCGACTAAATAATAAATTATTATTTATTATTTAGTCGACTAAATAATAAATTATTATTCAAGAATAAAACTATAAAAGCAAAATTTATCTATCAGATGGTTCTTAGATATGCAGTTTTCACGGTTTTATATGGTTGGTCCGATTTTAAATTCATACGGTCCGGTCCGATTTTATACGGTTGGTTTTCGGTATAATCCATAAACCAAACCGTTCACTACGGTTTGAAAATACTGAAACCGACCGATCTCAGTGGAGTAAAAAAACCGACCATGAAACAAATCGATGACTGGTTTGAGCGGTTTTCACGGTTTGAAACCGAACCGTGAACACCCCTACCATATACAAACCCTCCAATTGGCATCACCACCCAGCAGATTCATAATACAAACCCCTACCATATACAAACCCTCCATTTAACACTATACCATTACAAATCATACATACAGAAGCTTAACCAAACCCTAATCACTAACCAAACCCTAACTTACCTAAAAAAACTTCTAATTTACGGATAAAATACAAAAAAAAAAAATCATAATTACTTAAATAGGTTGACCAAATACCTGTTTTATACTTCGAATTCGGGTTGTATATGGTCGAATAAGCCTGTTCGCCTCTCTTCTTTGTGCGTTTTTGTGTGTATTAAGATTTGGGGAAGAACAGAGCTGCGTAGGTATTTCCCTGATTTAAATCAGTACCTCTACGCAGCGTAGAGATCCCTACGGAGCATATAAGAATAACCAGTTGACCATTTTACCCTTCTGTTTTGGGGCAATACGAGGCTGACAATAAGGGTAAAAAAGTCATTTACGAAGGCCAAGAAGCTGCGTATGGATCTCTACGCTGCCATGTGCTATTATTATTATTATTATTATTATTATTATTATTATTATTATTATTATTATTATTATTATTATTATTATTATTATTATTATTATTATTATTATTATTATTATTATTATTATTATTATTATTATTATTATTATTATTATTATTATTATTATTATCCTGAAACTTACAGAGGCTGCGTAGAGATCCATACGCAGCATAGACAATGTTGTAAAATGACATTTTTACCCTTACAGTTAGCCTCGTATTGCCCCAAACACAAGGGCAAAATAGTAGATTAACATGTAAAGGTTTTGAAATTTTGGTTTGGGGGGAAATTGTCCGCCTATTACATACGCAGCGTATGGATCCATACGGAGCCAAAAACAGGGGCTTTATTGTCCTTTGCACTACATACGCTGCGTAGGGATCCCTACGCAGCGTATATAAAGTTCCATTTTTTATTTTTTATTTTTGTGTTTTCCTTTGATAAATAATACAAAAATTATGAATAAATTATAAAAAATTAAAAATGATACAAACTTTATAAATTAAAAT
Organism: Helianthus annuus; assembly: GCF_002127325.2. Lineage (NCBI taxonomy): Eukaryota > Viridiplantae > Streptophyta > Magnoliopsida > Asterales > Asteraceae > Helianthus > Helianthus annuus. Next base: position 9,810,669 of record NC_035441.2, on the reverse strand, counting down.
TTTCTACAATTTACAAAAATGATACAAAAGTTTCCGGTTAATCTTCGATTTCATTTATACTCGGTCCTCTGTCTTTGTCTCGGTCTGATTTAGGATGCATTAACTCGTAGTAGTGCTCTAACCGCGGTCTATACATTTCTTCCCACCGTTTCGCTGCTATTGATCGATGTGCCGACCACAACGGGTTCACTAAAGGCATGGGGTAGTCTCCTTCCAACTTAGCATGTATGAAGTGTCCCCCGTGAACATGTACAAGCGTTATCGCTTGAGGTCGTGGATCTAGTGGGGCATCCGTTAATGGGAAGATGGTAGAGTTCCATTCAATGCTTAGCACGTGGAGGACAATATTATACCTTTGCGCTACGAGAAGCCCTACCTGGGGCATTTCCATCCAGTGACTTTCATCGCACCCTTTCACTGAATGCCATTCGATGCTGTTACGTATTCGTTTAAAGTCTCCTTCGTTATATGTTTCGAATACATGCTTCCAACGCGGTTTGTTATGGTCAATCTCCAGTAGTAAATCTCTTCGAATATTGGGCCATGCGTGTTCCGTAAAACCTAACCCGACAGCCACAGACCTGTACCCACAATGACCGTCTGGGGTCACATCTTGTATACGCGATATGTAAGAGTGAAACTCTGATGGAATTTGATTCTTAAACCTCTTAATGCATAACAAGTGCTCGTCCCCCTTTATTAATGGAAAAACCTTATCATCCCGCGTCTCCTTCTTTTTAAAACTTATTGAACTATTTCGTTGCATTTTAGGTTTTTCAGACTTCACAAACGAACCAGTTCCACGAGAGCCCTCTGACGGTACGTATGAGCTGTGTCGGGGTAAATCGTACCTATGTTTGGGGGAAGCGGTATATACGTTGCTGTCCTCGCCATAGGAGATGTATCTCGCAGCTTCGTCTAACCTCGCAGCTTCATCTAGCCTTTCTTGTACTTTCTTTGATGTAGGCCGACCGCGAGTATTTTGCTGGACGATCGGTGGTTTTTTGGTTGACGATTTCGGGGTGAAGACCGCTTTTATCTTTGAAAGCATACTCTTTTGCTGAACGGGGGACTGCGCCTCTAAATGTTGCCGCACATTATTGAGCTCTGCTATAATATCGACCTCCTCGTCTACCAGTTTACACGGGAGCAAGTCAAGCTTACGCCAGAATACATCTATGTCGTCGAGTTGTATTATACGCCCTGCACAGTTAAGTTTCCGCAACACATCCATCTTCCTCAGTAGCTCTTTTTCCAGCAAATCAAGTGCTTCATGGGAAACCTTTCCACGTAGGTTGTCCAACATTCGGTGTCTGTGGTGGTTCATCGTTTTTTCGATGCTCTCAGTGAAACTTTTTTGTATTTCATCGTACTGAGTTTCAACTATATCAATGATGCATCTTGCTATTCGCTCCAATGAACTCCCGCGCGTAATGTATCTTTTTAAATTTGCGTGCTGGCTCTCAACTCTGTTGGTGGTGCGCTGACCAAAGTTGCGACACTTATCGGTCCACGCATAAACGGACATTTCTTTATAGTCTTTGAGCCAGTTTTCGTAGACGTAATCATAGACACCTGCAAAAATAAAATAATGAAATGTAAAAGCGTGTGTAAAATATAATAGATTGGGTGAGTCGTTTGTTGAAGGAACACTTACTTTCTCGGTTGGCAACCACGAGTCGGTTATACATTTTCTCCAAGTTGTACTTGTACATGGGCTCTGATGAAGATTCGCACAATGTCCGCCAGTACGACATAAATTTCCCCCAATCTTCTTTATCGAACCCTTTCTTGCACTTTCTAGCTATATTTTGTTGGATGTGAAAGTGGCATAGAAGCCTGGTTGCGTTCGGGAATACTTTAGAACACGCGTTAATTAGGGCAAGCTCCCTATCCGTGACTATCACACGCGGCATCATACATTCATGCAATATTGACTTGATCCGCTCAAGCACCCACACGTAGTTACCCCTTCGTTCTTTACAAATAACGGCATGTGCGATACAAAAAGACTTCCCAGTCGACGTCATACCCACAACCTGGACAAATGGCATGTTGTAGAGGTTTGTTTTGTAGGTCGCGTCGATCAACATCACGTGCGGGAATGCACGCTACATAGTGATCAAATAAGGATGAACAAAGAAAATCTATGTTACGACATCTGTTTTGGGATCCTGTCGGGTGTCGTAAATGAATCGGCGGTCATGCAGCAGGCTTTCCAGTGCCTGAATAGGATTCTTTCCGTCCATTATTGTCGCTCTAATTTTTTGTACCGCATTTTGCACGTCTTTCTGAACGTGCAGGCTGTCGGGGAACTGCTTTCTTAGGGTTTGAAATATGATACGTGGCTCCATGTTTTGAGCAGTTAGCTGCTCCACTAGCTTGTATTCGGCTTTAGTAAATCTTCGCACAAAAGCGTGGCCCAACAGACTCGTCGTAGGTTCGTGGTTATGGTTCGCATAGTCCACTTTTAACTCCCACGTGTCATTCGTCACGTCCCGGATGGCGAGTAATGAAAATGGGCAGCCGATTTTTTTGCTACCAGCTTTCCTAACTGTTGCTTTACTACGGTGTTCACCACTACGGTCGCACACTAGCCATACCATCCCAGTAGTACCGCCAATATTTTTTGATCGGCGGGTAACAATTACGTAACTAACTCAGTTAGCATAATTAACTGAACAGTACAAGGACCATTTGTGTCAATTTTTGAAACTTCAGGGACCATTTGTGTCAATTTTCGAAACTTCAGGGACCATTTTTGTCAATTTTCGAAACTTCAGGGACTATTTTTGACAATTTTTAAAACTTCAGGGACCATTTTTGTCAATTTTCAAAACTTCAGGGACCATTTTTGTCAATTTTCGAAACTTCAGGGACCGTTTTTGTCAATTTTCGAAAATTCAGGGACTATTTTTGTCAATTTTCGAAACTTCAGGGACTGTTTTTGTCAATTTTCGAAACTTCAGGGACTATTTTTGTAAAATTTGAAACTTCAGGGACCAAAGTGTAATAATAATTATAGAGCATAAATGGAAGGATGCGAAATCGAGCATAAATTGTAATTGTTTCCATGAATAAACGGATGTGGCATTCCCGGCCGAGTGGTTAGTGCGTTGCTTTGTGTACGAGAGGTCGTGAGTTTGAAACCAGTTAGGGGCCGGTTCCTTAAAGAGGAACCCCCCTTTTTTCTGTTTTTGGCACTTAAGTGGACTAACTGAGTTCTCTAACTCAGTTAGTGGTCCCTTGTATTAAATGCTAACCTAGTTAGGATACAACTATGATTTAACTAACTAAGTTAGGTTTAAACTAACCATTTTAACTAAAAATCAATTTCATGATTCTTTTATTTATTTACAATACTAATTTATTTAAAAAAAATTTTATTAATTTATTATTTAGAAAAGAAAAATAAATAGTTTATTAACTTAACTTTCTTAACTTGTTTATTTACTAAATCTTATAATTATTTGTTTTAACTAGACTAACTAGTATTTTAACAATAATAACAATAATAATAATTATTATCATTATATTATTTTTAACAATAATAATAATTATTATAATTATAATTACAATATTTTTAACAATAATAATAATAATTATTTTAATGTGATACCTCATTTACTTGAAATGGATTGCCCGGGGTAGATGGTTCATAAAGTGATGTGTTACGGTGCTCATAACCATATCCACCATGTTCTTCGTATCCACCGTAGCCTCCGTATCCACCGTATCCACCTTCACCCCTAGATCTATCGTATCCACTGCATCCACCTTCACCTCCGTATCCACTGTAACCACCTTCACCCCCATATCTATCGTATCCAATGTATCCACCTTCACCCCCGTATCCACTGCAACCATCTTCACCCCCGTATCCACCTTCACCGCCGTATCCACTGTAACTTCCGTATCCACCTTCATCCCCGTATACCCCGTAACCCGGATACGATTGCTGCGTCAGGTAATATGGTACATCAACAGGTGCATTCTCAGCACCGTATCCACTTTGCTGCACGTACGGAGATTCATACCCGTATCCGTAATCTTGATACACTTGATGTGCCGGGTAATTTGGTTCATCAACAGGTGGAGTGGGAGTCTTGTTCAAGTCTGGCAACTGTTGTTTTTGATCAACAGGGACTTCAGACACAACCTCCTCCTCCTCATTGGCAGCATTTGATCCCCACGTGTCGTTAGAATATCGATTACCAAAATAATTATCGTTCCAAAATGATGACATTTTAACAAGATTGAACAAAAAACAGAACAAATGATTTTGGTTTGGGGTGTAAATTCTCTACTGAAGAATACTATGAAACACAGAAGAAGAAGAAATAACTGTGGCTTGTTCGAATGATGAAAAGAAAGCAGAGCTAAATAGACTTTGAAATTTACTCTAATAGGCAGCGTATTGATCTCTACTCCCGGTATCGCTTTATTCACGTGCCTGGACAACATCGTATCATTGTCAAATCAGTCTGACATACGCTGCGTAGAGACCTCTACGCAGCGTATAGGGTTAGCAGGATACGTTGCGTATAGGTCAATACGCACCCTATGTAAGACTGATTTGACATGGTACTAGGTTTGACTGTCTGGTCGTGTACCTACCCCTTACATACGCTGCGTAGAGGTCAATACGCAGCGTATTGTGGTAACCCTATATGCTGCGTATTGGTCAATACGCAACGTATGCAAACCCTAATTGTGCGGATAGGCAAACTCAGTGTGCAAATAGTGAGAGCCTATAGGGGAGATGTAAGTATTTCAAACTTTTCATCATACAGATGTTGTTCGGAAGATCTTGTAAGACTGAACAATCCGTTAGGTGTAACTCCTCTAAACACTCTAATCTACATAGATCCTCCGGTAACTGCTAAAGAAGCCAACAAGATTTAAGTTTCAGATATTTAAGATGTTTCAACATACAAATGCCATTCGGAAGATGCCTCGTATCTTTTATTGACAAAGTTAGCTTCTCAAGATGTGGAGTCAGCGCGAGATTAAGGTTACTCACGTTAGAACCACTTAGGTTGAGGAATTTGAGCTTTTGAAGAGTGACGGGCATGTGGAGTTCAAGAAAGTCATTACATTCTCTAAGATCTAACATCTCGAGCTGTAGAGTCATCCCAAGGTCAAAGGTTCTCAAGTTTGAATATTTGAGGTCAAGGAATCTCAGCTTATTAAGTACCTATTATAGGCAGGAAAGATAAATATCAGTGTAATGACAAAATGTAGCATACTAACGAAACATGCACAAAAACTGACTAGCCATTATTCTACCTTATATTCTCCCCATTTCCAGAGTTGACAGATTTTGCTTCGAACCATTGCAAGGTCAATGAGTCTATATGCGTGAAATGTGTTAGATAAACACTCAAGCGGGTATCCAGGCCAATGTAGTGATCGTAGAGTATTTGGTAAATATCGGTCAACTTCATCAACTTCACCAAAATGGGTATTGACGTGAATAAATCTAAGATCATTCATCTTTCTAAGGCCTTTCATAATTACAGCTGGATGCAAATTCGAATCAACCAGCTTTATACATCTTGTTGCTTCGGTACCCTGCGAATAAAAGGCTGACATGAATTTTTTTCATAACAAATATCATTGTGTTAGTGTTCCATCATAAAAATAAACTTGAAAATTACCAATTCATTAACCAATACATCTTCAATCTCTTGTTTAATCCATAACCGATTATGTCTCTCAGGCTCATAAGGGTGCAAACGACGAACAATATATCTACCCATTTCTTGTATATGGTCATGCATGAGCAAATGACCATCACTAGATATAGTTATCAAAGATCTCTGCTCAAGAATTCTTAAACCTATTTCGGCACAAAATCCACAGCTTTCAAGTACTCTGATTGCTTCGTCTTTCCTTTCACCTTTCAGTATGCATGCAACATCTAGGAATATTTGTTGTTAATCATGCTCTAGACCGTCGTAGCTTAGCTCCATTTTTTCCAAAGTTTCCTTCAACGGAATTGTGTCCAGTCTTTCTATTGTATTTTCCCATTCACGTTTTGTTCTACCACAAAGAAATGAACCCAAAACTTTGATTGTTAAGGGAAGGCCAGCAGCATAACGTACAACTTTTCCTGATAGCTCTTCATACATTTGAATTGATATCTCTCTCTTAAATGCATGCATATTAAAGAGGCAAAGGGCTTCCTCGTCTAATAACAAATTGACATTATGAATATTGTCAACATGAACTCCGTGTGCAACCAACACTTGTTCATCTCTTGTTGTGATGATAATTATACTTCCTGGCTTAAACCAATTAGGATTACCAGCTAACGCCTCAAGTTGTTCAATATGATCCACATCATCTAGAACAACAAGAACCTTTCTACTACACATCATCTTTTTCATCATATTTTTCCCATCAGAGACATTTCTTATATCAATGTATGGATCATTTAACACGTCTGAAAGGACATGTTTTTGCAATTCCTTCAAACCGGAGAGAGAGCCTTTTGAAACTTCTCTAACATTTTCAACAAAGCTTTTACCTTCAAAGAAAATGGATATATGATAAAAAAAATAGCCCGGGCCAAAGTGGTCTTCCCACCACCTCCCATCCCCTTGATCCCTATCATCTGAACACCCTCATAGCCAGTTTCTAAAGATGAAACTATATCATTTACCCGAGTCTCCATGCCTACTAAGTTCTCGTCAACACTAAAATTGATGGAATGTAGCTTTAGCGAAATGTCTTCAACAATTTTTTAATGAACTTAGCTTCATGCCTGTATGTTATAGAAGATTCAATTAGATTACTCAATGATATATAGCATATTCATGTTCCATGACCAGTTACTTCTGAATCAATATGATACAATAACAAATGAAGTAAGAGCATGAGTGATGTAGAGCATAATACGGAAACGAAGACCAAACACGTTGATTCAAAGAATACCCGTGTGTTCTTCCCCAACCCCCCAAGATTCCACCCAAAAGGCACGGAATTTGAAGTGAAAAAAACGATTATGTCAAAATTCAAATCTGAACTTTTCATTAGCTTTAGCAACATATAAATAGAGACCGAAATTCGAAAATGGGCCTAAAACACACTTGGGCCAAAAACTAGAACAAAATAAAAGTCCAAAAAACCCACTAAAAACATAAAATAACTCATGGAAATAAGCGTTTTTTGGCCCGGACGATGACGGCGGTTTGCAGCAAGATGGAGCTCGTTCTCATGTTCGTTTCGCCTGGTCGTACGCCCTAAACGGACCCCCGTAGCCCAAGTTAAGGCCATTTTAGTGAAAATTAAATATGATCTGTATTATTAAGTATAGGGCTCTTAGAGTCTTTGTTGTAAATTAGATTGACAGGTTAAAGTGTTATTGTAAATACTTATGGGGTCTAGATTGTAAACGTTATTAGTTTGTAACCGGTTATTCACCAATTGACATATCGATTGGATGTGCCGGTTCAAAACGTATAAAGGCGTCGATGGACGTAAACAAGAGTCTGGTTGAACGATTTGTAATTCACAATGAAAATAAGTGTGTTTCAGTGCTTGTTTATTCTTTCATCTTCAGTTGTTTCAAGTCCTGATTATCAACAAAATTTACCTTACCAAAGGCTAATTAGAAAGAGCAGAATTAAAGAATATAAGATAAATGGATTACCCATCAAAAGTGGTCTTCAACTCCCACCCAGCCAGACCGGCTGCTTCTGACAAAGCATTTCTCCATCTCTCAGCAGCCTCTTCCTTTTCATGTTTGGCAAACGCTTTTCCAACTGCCCCACTTTGTTTGCGGACCTCGGTGGGTTCCACATCATAGAAGAGGGGGTAAGCTGTCTGATCAACCGTATTATGGCATTCCATGATCTTTACGAGCTCGTTTAAGCACCATGATGAAGACGCATAGTTCTTTGAGAAAACAATGATATGAAACTTCGAATCTTCGATTGATCTGATGAGTTCATCACTGATGTTTCTCCCTTCCTCCATTCTTTCATCGTCTTTGTAAGTTATAATGCCTTTATGGTGAAGGGCATGATAGAGATGATCAACGAAGGTCTTACGGGTGTCTTCACCTCTGAAGCTCAAAAATACATCATACTTGAAGTTCTTTTGAATGGATGGAACTGTTCCTGAACTAGATGCCATTGAATGGTTGCTTGAACGATTGAACAAAATGAAATCTTGATCGGAGGAGATCTATATGAACTAATAAGAGATTATAATAATCCAGAATTGTTGGGAGGACCATTATGAATGAGATGGGGACAAAAGATTTTTGTTTTACATAGAGATAAATATATGTAACCCCAACTCCTCTTCGATATTATCGATTAATGATAACGCGTAATTTGACCTTTTCACACTTGTTCTTAACGGAAAACAACATTTTATTCATCACCAAATAAATAAAATGTTTGGGAAGCAAGACACTAAAGTGAAACATTATACAAGGACACCCATAACATCTATCGATAACGCGTAATTTGACCTTTTCACAGTTGTTTTTAACGAGAAAACGACATTTTATTCATCACCAAATAAATACAATGTTTGGGAAGCAAGACACTAAACTGCAACGGCGTAACTTAAGAGGGGCCGGGAGAGGCACCCGACCCTCCGAACTTTTCGCTCAGTAGTGTTATATATGTAGTTTTCGTATAGAAATTTTTGGGTATATACGTTTTTGACCCCCCGGTTCTATAGAAATTTTTAGGTATACGTTTTCACATGCCCCTCACATGATGGACATTTTAGTCTTTTCCCATCCTCCCTTATGTTATTATTAATTATATGTATATAAAAAAAGAAATCATTCCCTTCCATTCCATCCTCTATCTCTCCCTATATTGTACCAACCTACACCCACACCATCAGACATCACCCAACCCACCAAACAAAAACCACCACCCCCTTCCACCATCTCCACCCGACAACTACCACCACCACCCTCCACCATTTCCACCGACCACCACTACCATGACGTGGTATCAGCCCCACCCGAGAACCACCTTGCAACAGCCCCACCCGACCAACACCTCCACTTGACCGCCACTATCTTGCACCACCCTCATACGCTCCGGCGCCCTCCTTAACTGCTCGAAAATCCTTTAAATGCAGATCTAAAACCAGATTTCAACGGACTTCACCGTCACCATCATCAACAGACTCCACCGTCACCACCGTTCCGTGTTCCTCTCTCTATCTCTCATATTTCTCTCTCATTCGGTCCCTTTATCTCTTTCTGTATACACATTTTGTTGGTATTTTCTGAATTAAACAAAGAATGAGAGAGAAATAGGATTTTGAAATATGGGGATTTTGAAATTTGGGGGTTTTGATGATACGAGTTAGGGTTTGATTCTAGGGTTTGTTTTAAAAGGTGAAACCTTTTGATAAAAAGGTGGTTGACTTAGAGAGAGAGGGGGAGAGAGAGCAGGTGTAGTGGGTGGGGTGGTGATGGTGATGGCGGCAGATGTAGGTGGTGTGGTGATGATGATTCCAGTGTTTTGGGGCTAGGGAAGTGATTCTTGGCGATGGTGATGATTGGCGGCGGCAAAAGAAGAGTTGGCGGTGGTGATGATTGCCGACGAGGCACTTGCAGGAGAAGAAGATGATGAATACAGTATACAGGATGAAGTGGGTGAAGAAGATGGTGAATAGATGATAATTATTTCTCTTTTAGTTTTGTTTTTCTTATAAATAAAAAAGATGTTAAAATTACCTGGGAATGGAAAAGACTAAAATGCCCATCACGTGAGTGGCACGTGACCAGGATTTGGATGGCGTTAGAGACGGGGAGTGAAATAGAGAGAAGCTTCATAGATCAGGGAGTAAAATGGCTATTTTTAAAGGTTTGGGGCAAAACAGTTAAAGTGACCAAACCACAGGGAGCATAACGGAACTTTACTCTTTTTTTTTTATTTTGTTATTTAAACAGGAGGGTGTTTTGGAAATTTAACATTACTTAAAATAATGGCCATTGTGTTGGACTCTGTATGCCCAAGACACATGAGTTAAATTGAGAGAGTATTTTATTTTGTTATTTAATGGGCTAAATGACTTAATAAAATTTGTATAAGTCTTAAAACATATGATGTTATAATTTTATAAAAGTTATAAAATTATATAAGACTTAAAATGCTATTATAAGAAAATTATTGAAATTTTTTTATAAAAATAAAAGCTAGGCCGCCCCCCCCCATGGGAACTCACAAAAGTTTTTTGGTCCAATCATAATACATGCATTTTGCATGTCTACATGATGCTTGATTGGCCAATTTGGGTGGCAATTTTCTCTCTCATCCTTTTAAGAGAAGTTGTTGCAAGACTTGAAGAGATGCATCATTTTTCTTTCAAAATTGAAGTGCAAGAACTCTATCAATTATCTTTAAAATTTCGGCCAACATATGGTTGTTTTGGAGAAATTTCAAGTGAGTTTTCAAGTGTAGAAATCCTAGCAACATAAGGTGTTCGTTGGAAGCTTGGGGTATGCAAGCTTGAGGTCTTCTCCTTTGAAGATTTCCATTCAAGAATATCATCTTCTTCATATCACCTTGCTCTTGGAATGGTAGTATTCTAAAACACCCTATGGTTGTATTTTGATAGCATGCATGTCATATATGGATCTGATTTTGGGTTTTTTGCATTTAAAAGAGTTTTAAATCTTGTAAAGTAACATGTTTTAAATCTGTTTCCGTTGCGTTTTAATTTTATTCGGATAAAATTACTTTGATAAACATGTGAAAAACCCAACACATTGCTATGTGTCACGCGACACTAACATAAACAAAAGAAAGTAATTATTTGTTTGAGTGGGATTGTTTTGGTTAACAAAGTTGAAAGTTAGAAGTAATTAGCTTGTTGGTATAGATTAATATCCGCAAAAGAAAGTACTTATCTGTTTGAGTAAGATTGTTTTTAATTGTTAACATAGTTGAAAGTTAGAAGTGTACGTGATTAGCTTGTTGGTATAGATTAATATCGGCAAGAAATTATCTTATTTCTGATTATAAAAATCCAGTTTTCCTATTTTATTGTATCTTATTTTAGTTACAAAATTTTAGAGATATATTTCGGTTCATGACCAAGTGCAACAAAAGGTTTTCAAATAAAGGATGTGAATAAGGTGATAAAGAGTATAAGGAAAGATACCTCAATAATAGGTCACTCGGTGTGGGGTGCGGAGAGAGGGAGATGAAGCCTTTACACATTATCAGCACCGCCTCGTGTGTGGCATGGTCCGGCATTTACCCTGTGAGGCTTGGAGATTCTCACAGGCGTGAGGGGATTTTGCTATGGATGTGGTTATGATGATTGGTTGTTATGTACATAGGTATGGATGATTGGTAAAAAAAATAATAACAAACCAAAAACGCACCCTTCATTTTCACAACCACTCCATGGTTGTTGGTAGGGTTGTAGGCGATCCGAACAAGCACGAATAACGCCTTGTTCGTGTTCGCTCGTTAAGGAAATAAATGTGTTCACCAACACTTACCAAACGAGATTTTATGTTCGTGTTCGGTTATTAAGAAAATATGCATGTTCATAAACAAAAACGAATACAAATCAATTTTCCGAACGCGACAACACTAAAGGTGGATGAGCCTTAATCATGGAGAGGAGGTTGATCGTAATGTGAATAATGAGAAAGGGTAGGGGAACAGTGCAAAAGCAAGGTGAAAATGAGGTTTCCTAGTTTAATATTTAGGGTAATAAAATAAATAAAAATTAAAGAATTTAAAAAATTTAGATAAAACGTATGAAAGTACATTTTTTTAAATTAAACACAAATAAACGAATATGAACAGACATAAACGAACGTAAATGAACGAATGTTCATGAACATGTTCACGAACACGTTATCAAACGTTCACGAACGCAATTGAACGAACAAAACCTCAGTTCATATTAACTAATTGAACGGAACTTCTTGTTCATGTTTGTTCGTTTATTAAACTAAAACGAATTTTCCGCTGTACGATTCATGAACTGTTCGCTGAACCTTCGGTTCGTTTGCAGCCATAGTTTTTGAGTTTGGGAGGGCAAAGCCCCCTTTGCTTACGTAACAGAAAATGTCCTCTCCACCTTCACATACATACATACATGCATGCATGCATGCATGCATGCATGCATGCATGCATACATACATACATACATACATACATACATACATACATATACATACATACATACATACATACATACATACATACATACATACATACATACATACATACATACATACATACATACATACATACATACATACATACATACATACATACATACATACATACATACATACATACATACATACATACATACATACATACATACATACATACATACATACATACATACATACATACATACATACATACATACATACATACATACATACATACATACATACATACATACATACATACATACATACATACATACATACATACATACATACATACATACATACATACATACATACATACATACATACATACATACATACATACATACATACATACATACATACATACATACATACATACATACATCATACATACATACATACATACATACATAC
>NC_035441.2:9778086-9795586 GCF_002127325.2 Helianthus annuus | reverse complement strand
ACATACATACATACATACATACATACATACATACATACATACATACATACATACATACATACATACATACATACATACATACATACATACATACATACATACATACATACATACATACATACATACATACATACATACATACATACATACATACATACATACATACATACATACATACATACATACATACATACATACATACATACATACATACATACATACATACATACATACATACATACATACATACATACATACATACATACATACATACATACATACATACATACATACATACATACATACATACATACATACATATGGAGAGAGAGATACATCGAATTGCTTCAAGTCTTTCACTTTTTGACCCACTTGTGGATCTATTTACTCTCAGATTATTTTACTGAAATAAGTAAAACCACCGATGAAGATGGAACTGGAAGCATGATGAAGATAGAGTGATGAGCCGATGAAGATGGTGCTGAATCTTGTGGATGAAGTGATGATGGTTTTGAATGTCGATCGATGGTATATGTATCTGATGAAACTCTAGAATACTAAAACCGAAACGAAAATAACCATGGGCCGGTACCGGTATTACGGTTCAAACCTATAACAACTGACACCCTTATAATTTTTTGACACCCTAATATATCTTAAAATGTGTCAATATGTCTTTATATGCACCATGTATGTGAAACCAAGCCCGAAATACGTTATAGTTTATGAAAATAAAATAAAAAACTGAATTTAGAGCTGAGGCGGGCCGCGTAAGATCCCACCTCAAGCTCACGCGGGCCGTATGAGAGCATTAACCGGACTCCGCTGAATTCTTTAGTTCAAGCGGGCCGCGTAAGCTTAAGCTTACATTAACGCGGGCCGCGCGGACTCATAAAACGCGGATACATCAGGTGCTGACACGTGTCGACATCGTGTCAAGCCTAGTGGTGAACCGGACGAGCTATAGGTTGACCGCATGTTGACGCGGGCCGCGTAAGGCTTAGCCTTACCTTACGCGGGCCGCCTGGAAGTCTGATATCACAACTATAAATAGAACGCATCAGATTTCACTTTCGTTCGCTCAGATTTCAATTCTCAATCTCAAAATTCTGTAGGAAGTTATTATACGCGGGCATTATACCCCCTAAATAGTGAGGTTCTGCTACGATGTAAGTATTATAACCCCTGGAGACGTATTAGATACGCTGCCCGATTGATCTAGGGTTCCGTAACGGCTGTCGTGGTTCTGCCCGACGTAGTCGTTGGAATACCGTCTCGGGGAGGGTATTACTAATGTTAAAATGGGTTATTATACTAACACACGTGCATTTGTGTAAATTATAGATTATTCCCAGGAAATCATTACTGAAAACCCTAAGACAGCAATGTGAGTGATCCTTCTTTTTATGTACTCATTTTTGTGAGCTGATCCACTTTTTGTAAATCTTTTTGTTAACTGTTTTTACAAAACCTTAAATATCTTTCCATGCGAATGACAGTTATTGAGTATTTGTAAGAATACAATTACAGTCGGTAAATTTGGGGTTTTGTATACAAAATTTGTTACCACCTGGTAAAGGAGTAACATGACCATAAGTCGGAACGACATTACCATGTGGTGGTAATTGATATAACTTGGAAACAAATGTAATTGCGGATGCGCCCTCAATACTGTTCACTGTGACTTTTTATTTAAACTTGATTAAACTGGGATTCACTCACCAGTATTTCCCACTGACAAAATATTTTTAAAACGCGTTTCAGGTAACAAAATGTGAAAGCCAAATAGAAGCCAGCTGGACAGCACTGAAGGCTTGGAAAAGTGGCAATAAAGTTACCTAAGAATAAAATACATGTTTTTATTAAATAAAATAGGATTTCTTCCTATGAAATGTGTGTACTAAAAACTTGAGTTTTACCCATGTGTTTAATGTTATAAAACGTGGTGGTTTACTCTCATTAACTATTTTCTAACTACGGTCCTGATGAAAATTTCCGCTGCCAACTTGTATAAATAACCGTGATACCACCGAAACTGGCTCACGGCCGCCCGTTCCCGGGAACTAGGGATCGGGGGTTGTGACAGAAGGTGGTATCAGAGCTTTGCCACTGATTCAGCCACAGAAGTGTTTTGCTGGCATCAAAATTCAAAATGTTAGGAAATAAATTACGGAAATACGTGCATAATGGTATTTTCTTGTTATGTGTCACCTGACTATTTGTTAGTTTACAGTATGAGCGACCAAGGACCATCTGACGCGTATCGTCAATTTTCTGGTTCGCCTAGAAGCGAAGGCACCTCCTCTTCTCAGCCTGCCCTCTCAGGGTACTCTGCTGATACGGAAGAAGGGATCTTTGTCTTTAAGGCTCAGTCTGAAGAGTCATTTCCTCAGAAAAAGAGGGAAAGGTTCAGTAGGGGAGCACACGAGCGTAGAAAACGTATGAAAAAGTTACAGGAACAGCAAGTGTTAGCCGTAGCTAAAAGAGAAACTGATGCCTATGCCCAGGATATGCTCAATAGGGGTATAGCCAATATCCATATTTTAGCAACCACTGCAGCTGACCCAAATCTGGAACAAATGCTAGCACCCCAACCACAACTACCAAATCCTGACCAACCCATGGAAGTAGAAAACCCTGAAAACCAAGTGGAAACCATTCTCAAGATTTACTTATAAACACTTTTTTTAAAAATACATTTCTAAGTGTTTAATTTCTACAAAAATTTTGCCATAGTTTCCTCTAAAAAATGAAAGTTTCCATGCTTTTCAAAGCATATCATTTTCTTTCAAAATCATTATCAATCATCAACAACATGAACAAGACTTACCATGTGCCAAAAATACGAAATTTACACTATGTCATGAACTTGAAACAGTGTAAAAATTTGTAGGAACTTACTAGTGTTATTAGTAAGCCTAGTTATCGTTTAGAGTGTGATTATTTATTTAAAAATATCATTCTTGAAGAATTTAGATCTTCACAACTTGTATGAAGATTTTCAAAAAAATATTTCTTCTTGTATTTTTCTGGTTAACAATATGTTTCTTGGAAATATTATTCCTGAAATCTTTTATTTTCAAGACTTATAACTTGTAGAAATAATCATCATGCACTAAAACAAGTTTATTTTCAAGTTCATGATTTACATAAAGGATGACCATTACAACTTTCTCAAGATCTATCCTTACACTTGCTAGATCATGTGTTTAATCACATCTAGCAAGCTTCATATGGTGATCTACACCATAAACACAAGAAATCAACAAACAAGCTCAATATATACACTAGAACAACTTGATCTTCATGTTTTAGAACTTTATGTTAATGTTCATCTTTATGTTTCTTTAGATTCTTTAGTTTACCAAGTTACCTCACACTTTAACCATCAAAATTATGAGTAAAAACAAGATCAAAGAAGCTTACTACTAGCACAAGGCTAGGGAAGATGAAGAAGCAAGGTGATGAAGAAAATAGATGGTTAATAGCTTTTGAGAAAGGTCCTTCCGAATCCGATGCTTCCAAGCTTCCTAACTAAGCTCCTAGCACCTTAGAACCTCCTTATCTTGGTTGATAATGGTGGAAGTATGGTGGTGATGTGGTGGTCGTAAGTATGGAGGAGGGGAGGAAGAAGAAGGTTTATTGAATGGTGATGGTGATTATGATATAATACTAGTGATTTTATACTATTTAAGGTAGCATATGGCATCTTTGTTGGTATATTCCTAGACAATTTCTTATAAAATATAAGAAAGAAATCAAAGGAAATAAAAGGAAATCAAATAAATCTACTAAAATCAATGTGCTAATCTTTTAAGATTTTATAGAATGTTCATAATCTTCCAAGGTATATTTGTTGGTATATTCTCCAACAAGATCAAATAAAATAATGTAAGAAAATCTCAAGTGGGGCCCTCCTTGTAATCGGCCTAACTATGGGGGGGGGGGGAGGTAAAGTGTAATATTCCAAACATTAGTTGATTAAATCTAGTTAGATCCCAAGTATTAAGTTTAGGGATTTAGGGGTTTTGTGATCATGAGATATAATATGATGTTTGGTGACCATAACTAGCTTCGTAACATAAAAACAGCGCTTCTAGTAAAAATTTGATGTTTCGGGTAGTGTCCGGTTGTTCGTTTCGTTACTGTTCGTTAAAGTGCTAAATTGCGCAGTTTAGTGTGCTTTATGTTGTATTTTATGACAGTTTCAGTTCCCAAAACTTAGGAAAGTATTCTGTACCATTAAACCACTTTTCTGCATTATAATGAGATGTTAAATTGCTGAAAAGTGCTGAATTTATTTATTTTCTGCAATATTTTGCAGTTTTAGTGTGTTTCTGGCACTTTCCGGCACCTTTGTCATCACTAGGAAGGCAGTTTTGTAATCCCTACTTTACTACACACTATCCTAGTGTATCACTTGGTTCTGGGGCTCATTCTGTGTCTTAACATCATGTCTGTGTAAGTACTAAACTCCCGTCAGTGCTTTTACTTTGTCTGATAATGGTGCCAATTTTTTTCTGTGCATTAATAGAACTATATCGTGTTGCATGTAGTAATGATAAAAGTCTTGCAACATGAAATGCCATTGTATGTATATAACAGTAATTAGAAATTCATTCATCTTGTAAACTGGATCATGCACAGTCATTAAAGCACGATTTACTGTCTAATTATTGTACGGAATGTACGGAAAAGTGTCAGTTGTCACATCTTGGACAACTATCCAGGTTCTAGGTCTGGTACGGGTTTTGCCTGCACCCGCGTGGGGTCCTGGACGATAACCCTTCACTTTCGATATTAGAAAAGCTAACACACAATATAGGTACTAGAAAATTCCTAGAGCAAATCCCTGAAATTATATCTTTATTTCAGCAATATGCACTATACTTTTAGCTTGGTTAAAAGTAGAGTTAAATGCTTGGTTGGTCCCTGTGGTTTGCAAATATTGCAAAATTGGTCCTAGTGGTTTAAGAATTACACACTTAGTCCCAATGTTTGTAATTTTTGCACTTGGGTGGTACTTATAATTAACCTAAGTTAGATTTTTCAGTTAAGTGTATGTGAAATGACATATTTGCCCCTCAACAATTAAGAAAACTAAAAATATATAAATTATAATTATTAATAAACTCAAGTGAGTCCCATTTCCTATCCCCACCCAACCCCCACTCCCACTCCCACCCCCACCCCCCACCTTCTTCTCCCCTCTCTCTTTTCCATCTTTTGTCTGCAAAACAATAACCTTCCACCACCATAATAGCACCCACCACCATAACAGATCCACCCCACCATCGCTGGAAAAAACATCCACCATAACAACTCCACCATGTTGCCACCCCATCACTCGGACACCGCCGGAAAACCCACCAACGTAAGCATTTAAATCAAAAATTCTAAGTAGGAAACAGTCCTCGGAAGGAATGAATAGAGAGCAGATGGAGAACAGTAAGAAGTCATCTTCTTCGTTAAGGTGGAGAATTCTTCGTCGAGCCCAAATTTCTTCTCCATCTTCCACCGACTCAGGTAACTCTTTACTCGTTCTACTCCCCTTTTACCATGCATATCACATGTTAACTGATTTTAAATGTTGAAATTAGGGATTTGATTTGTAATTTTGAAGTGTGCAAATATAATGAAAAAGAGAATTGATTATTTTTGTATGTATGTTATAAAATGTTGTTGCGTATGATCAATCTGAAACGAGTGTCAAGAGTGTTTTTAGAGAGCGGGGTGGAGGTGTTACGGTCGTGGGTTTTTCGGTAATGTCCGGGTGAGGTGGTGGCGGCGTAGTGGAGTTGTTATGGTGGGGCATTTTTCCGACGATGGTGGGGTGGATCTGTTATGGTGGTGGGTGCTATTATGGTGGAGGAAGGTTATTGTTTTGCAGACAAATGATGGAGAAGAGAGAGGGAGAAGAAGGTGTGTGTGGGGATGTGGGGGGGGGGTGGGGGTGGGAGTGGGGGTTGGGTGGGGGTAATGAATGGGACCCATTTGAATTTATTAATAATTATAATTTACATATTTTTAGTTTTCTTAATTGTTGAGGGGCAAATATGTTATTTCACATACACTTAACTTAACTGAAAAATTTAACTTAGGATAATGATAAGTAGCATCCGAGTGCAAAAATTACAAACACCGAGACCAAGTGTTTAATTATTAACACACTAGGGCCAAGTCTGCAATATTTACAAACCACAGAGACCAACCAAACATTTAACTCTTAAAAATATTACTTAAACCTGCAATTAGCACATAAACAATACATATATGGAATATTGCAATAATCCTTCCACTAATATATCAGAAATTAAAAACGAAAACATACTAAATTCACAAAAAAAAAAAAAAGAGAGAAAGAAAGATGTACATCGATTGTTTGAACATGAATTAATGTACCTTGAATCACCAAAACTGGAACAATTTTGGGAACCCAAAATAGAGCATTTGATGAGATAACCAAAATTTGACCATTGGGACGTATGTTTGTGCTGGTTGCTAGGGCTGTAAACGAATCGAACGAACATGAACAAGGCCTTGTTCGTGTTCGTTCGTTAAGGAAATAAATGTGTTCATGAACGGTTCATGAACACTTAACGAACGAGATTTCATGTTCGTGTTCGTTCATTAAGGAAAAGAGTGTGTTCACGAACTGTTCACGAACTGTTCACGAACTGTTCACGAACTGTTCACGGACACCAATGAACACAAAAAAAATTGGCGAACGCGACGAAGGATAAAGGTGGATGACCCGGAGAGTAGCTTTGAAGATTGAATCTCTTATTGTGGAATGGAGGTTGATCGTATACATCCATGTAAATAATGAGAAAGGAAAGTGGATTGTTGCATAAACAAGATAAAATAGGGTTTCCTAGTTTAATTGTTAGGGTAATAAAATAAATAAAAATTTAATATTATAAAAGGTATAGATAAAATATATAAAAGTACAAAAATCTTTAATTAAAACACAAACAAATGAACATAAATGAACGAATGTTCACGAACACCTTACCGAACGTTCACGAACTCAATTGAACGAACGAGACCTCTGTTCATGTTCGTTCATTTAATTAACCGAACGAAATTTCTTGTTCATGTTCGTTCGTTTATTAAATGAACGAACATAAACGAACTTCGCGCCGAACAGGTCGCTGAACGTTCAGTTCGTTTACAGCCCTACTGGTTGCTATTTTGCTCGATTACGGACACTTTTAATGCCTACATGGAATGCCTACTTTCTATTAATATCAATCTCCCACCACTTCAAAATTCAAATCAAAGTAAGACAGTTGATATAAAACTGAATAGTATACCTGTTACAAACTTCTTTAAGAATCGGGTCTTTTGGATAGAGGAGACTCATGTTGTGTGCACCTAGTTCATTCACAATTATACATAGCAGGATGTCGTGTATCTTGATATTTCTGTGAAGGATGTAAAACCATACGACTCAAGCCGCCCCCTAGACCATACGATACACAGACCTTTCAATTGGAAAATGCTAACCGGAAGATGACTTATGCATGCACCTTCTATATTAAACTCTTTTAGACCTTCTAAAAGTCCAAGTTCCTCAGGTAATTTCTTAACTCGAATATAGGGGGAGTGTGCCTATTGGCACACTAAAGTGCCTATTGGCACACCAAACCCTAGCAAAATTAGGGTTTATCTACGCTGCGTATTGGTCAATACGCAGCGTAGATAAACCATAGATCTCAGTGCCTGATAACCAATCATTGCACAGAAAACAAGGTTCCTATACGCTGCGTATTGGTCAATACGCAGCGTATATAAAACTGATGCAAATTTGGGGTCATTTTGGTTGGTTTGAAGTGTCAAATTTTTGCCAGGTTTGTATACGCCAAAAATTTGACACTTCAAACCTACCAAAATGACCCCAAATTTGCATCAATTTTATATACGCTATGTAGCGGGTAACAATTACGTAACCATACTTCTTTTCCGTTTCTTGTACCCAATTCTTCAAATTAGTTAGAGACATGAAACGCTAAAAAAAAGTTACGTTAATATTTGATCATTTTATGAAACTCATACTTCAGGGACTAATATGGTCATTATTGAAACTATTTTAACTAAATGTTTTAGCCATGTTAACTTTCATATAAAGATTTCTTCTTTAAACACTAACTCCGTTAGCGTACTTAACTGAACAGTTCAGGGACCATTTGTGTCAATTTTTGAAACTTGAGGGACCATTTTTGTAAATCCTGGAAACATCAGGGACCATTTTTGTAAATTTATCAAACCTCAGGGACCATTTTTGTAAATTTATCAAACTTCAGGGACCATTTTGGTAAATTCATGAAACTTCAGGGACCATTTGTGTAAAAACTGAAACTTCAGGGACCAAAGTGTAAATATATATAAAATCTGTATAAAGGGGGTCTTCTTTAAAGAATCGGCCCTTTGCATGGATCGAACTCGTGACCTATCGTTTAGAACCGTAACGCCTTAACCAGTTTATCCTCCGTCTCGGAGCTGTTAGAATATGAAACTTAATACTTATATGTAGTATTAACTTATACGCTGCGTATTGACCTATACGCAGCGTATATGGACACTTTATATACGCTGCGTATATGTAACCTTATATACGCTGCGTATAGGTCAATACGCAGCGTATATAACCTTCTGAACTTTAAATGCACACAGAACCTGTTATATTCCAGAACCTGTTAAATAACCTGTTATATTCCAGAACTTTATCGATACAACAAAACATGTTATATAAGCTGCCATAATTTTATATGTACACCACAATATAAAAGTTTGTGCATACATAACAAAATGATATATACAAGAGTTTGATATATACAAATAAAAGTTTGTGCATACATAACAAAATAATAAAATACTACTGCTGCTCTTGTTGCTGCTCCTGCTGCTGCTCCTGCTGCTGATGCTGATCCCATTCCGCTTCCGTAATGAAGGGTAGTGGTGTAACACCTCGAAAATTTACGTCCAATAATGTATTAACACGTGTCATAGACTTTGCATATGCAAAAACAAACTTTAGAGGGACTAAAGTTGACAAACGGTGAAAACTATGGAACGTAAGGGTCCAAAGTGTCAACAATGGATAAATAGACTCTATAATAACCCTACATAATGTTTATAACCTTAAACGGATGGATCATGGATCATACGAAGCGGAAATTGCACAAAAGTGAGGAATTACAAACTATAGGGGCTAAAAGTGTCAACATGTTGAATTTATACCTCTGAGTGAACTTTTGGCACACCCGAAGCTTTGTAATGCTAAAATATACTCACTAGAATATGTGGTAAAAATTTCATGAAGTTTCGTTATCGTATGAGAAAGTTATGGCTAAAACCGTACTTGAGGGGTTAAAAGCGTCAACGTCGAATTTCATGGCTTTTCGGGTGAGCGCAAAGTTATCCGAGGACATTACCATGTTGGTAAATGTCCCAAGGTTCTTAAAAACCAAGTTTGGGGTTTACGAGTCAAAATAAATAGCCGAAACCTCGCGTGCAAAGACAGGGACCAAAGCTGCCATTTTTAATCAAAGTTTGGCAGCCCCAGGTGCAGAATTCGCGATCAGCTGATGTTAAGTCCGAATTTTTGAGTGTTTGACAGCTAATATCACCTCCCTTATGCACCAATGGATGGACATGCAAGTATAGACACATGTAGACCCCTTACAACATCTGATTTCCTTTATAATTCAGATCAAAGCTCACATTTTGGGCACTTGGGTTAGAGAAACAAGAACACCCACAACTTGCAAGAACTCTCAAGGCTTCCCAGAAGCAATCTGATCGACAAGGCAGCCTCCAAGTGTTTTCTAGGCTTAATTAGGACCTTTGTAAGCATTCATATCATCCTCTAATTCGTTATAGCTTTGATTATTAGCAAAAAGTCAATCCGTTGTTCATATAGTTTGACTTTTCGATTAAACGAGTTTGGCTCTGTCATTTCTCAAATTGAAACCACTTATAAGCTGGTATTTATGTGGGAAACAAACCCTCAAAAGGGCATTCTCTGATTCCCACTCTAAGCATGCTATTTGTCGAGTCAAAGATGTTCTTAAAAAGTCAACAGAAATCGTTTTTGCGAAATATGGCATAAATGGTAATGTAGATGACATGCAATCAGTTTGATCATCATCTCGACAATCATTAGTATAAACTCTAATACTTATAATGAATATAAGAATGTGTTTTATCATAATCAACTCGACAATCTTTAGTATAAACTCGGATCGGAACCGAAAGTCTTATAAAATGACTTTTTCGTTGACTCTCGATTCGGATCCGTGCAGGCATGTTTGAGATCTGTATTAGAGTTTATTTTTAACCATTTTTATTTATGTATAACTCTCTGGAATTTTTACAACTTGAGTCTATGCTTAGCCGATTCATATGCATGTTTCCGATTATGCTTAAAAGTTGACTATTTTGCCCTTTTTGATATAAAACGTGATTTTTGGAAAAGTGAAAGAGTAGAAATCTTTATTATTAATTTACAAACTTGCACCGAAAATTTGAGACCAGTTGGAGGTCCAGATTTTGAGTTATGGCCGATAGCGTAAAACTATATCTTTATGTTAAATAAACGGCGCATTTAGCGTATAACCTATTTAAGGCCACTTTTCGATATAAAACTTTTTACCCACTGATGTTATATAATATTCTGGGATTTTTGAAGATTTTTATTTAATTTTTGGCTGATCGGATCATACGTCGCTAAGTCGATTCGGTTAATGCCGGTTTTGACCGTTTAAGCCATCAAGTGAGTTTTATAAATCCTTTTGACCCCAAACCTTTTTCTACTGATTTTATTTGTTAAATAAATTATTTTAAGCATTCTGAAAATATAAAAATCTCAGCTTTCTTATAAAAACCCGGAAACGGCTCTAAATCGCATTTTTAGCGTTTTTAGCGCATAGTAAGCGTTATACTCATATTAAACATATAAAGATGATACCTACTGATGTATTTAGCATATTTTCATATAATAACTGTAAGTATAAGATTTTGAACTCAGATTTCCAGTTTTGACATTTTTAGCCCTTGTGAAATTACTAAAATACCCCTACGGTGCATAGTTTGATTGTAAATGATAAGTTTTGTATACGGGTCATACCCTACTGTTATAACATGACAAATTAAGTATATTTACTGTATAATTCAGACCCGTAACTCAGATTTCCAAATTGACTCTTTTATAATCTTTTAAATGACCAAAATGCCCTTATGAGGCGTAAATTGAGTTTAAATACATTCGGGGCATAATAGAACATAACTTACTGATATTATATCATATTTAAAGCATATTATCTCAGGGAACTTGCATTTGACTCTTTTGGCTACCCGTAACGCCCTTTTTGCGTTCGGTTCGGTTTACGTAACTAGTTTGCGTAAATTGACCGAAACGGGTCAAACGTTATCATTTTTATCTCAAAATCCAGAATGTATTTAGTATACCCATATTATACAAGTATTCAAACTTGTCGGGTCTAAATCACATTCTATCCGGTCTTTCGCTTAATCGTGCGCTTGTACCGTATCGTCCTTAAAACTAACCGGTCTAAGCTAAAGCTTAAATAAAGACCCGTTAGGAATCTAATAGGTTATTATAAACCTTTGTTCCAGAATAGGAGGCCCAGTAAAAGCTATCTACACTTACCAATTGTGATTCATACTTACTCAGGTAAATACATTTTGACTTATTTTCCCTATACGGGCTTGGGGTACGGTATATAGAATACCGCTTGATCGAGCGTTCAAATCTTGCACCCCTAGGTATGCAATTGGAATAGTTTGTCCGACTCGTTTAAACAGTCTTGTTTTACTTTAAGCATTTGGGGGGTTATTGACCGTGTCCCGGATATCCTTGGCATTATCTTACGAGATGGCCACGACCAGAGCACGGGGTGTAGGCGTACACCCGTCGTGTATAACTCTTTAATGTGGTGTGTCTACTAATCTTTAACCCGGACAGAAGATCCCGGGCTACCAAACGTACGAGTAGCATGTAATTCGTTCACAAGTTTATACTACATAATTATCCCAAGTTATAAAAATGTTTTATGCCATGTGCATTTAAATCAATTTTCAATCATTTTCAAAATGAGTCAGTTAACTTGTATTTACCAGTGTAAACTGACGTATTTTCCCAAAAGGTTAAGTGCAGGTACTACACGTACTAGGCTGGCTGTCTCCTAGAGCGTCCACAATAGTCTCGCAAGCTCGGACGACAATAACTGTTGAACAATTATCTTATTTTATTTGATCCGCCTGTGGATCCGTTTCAACTACATATGATATTTATTATTACATTTTATTTAAAGTTGAAATGAATCTATTCTGCTTCCGCTGTGCATTATTATATTGTGTTGTTTGTCTATGATGACGCCAACCACGTCACCTTACCCCACACCGGGCCCACCGGTGACACGTGGAGATCGGGGTGTGACAGGTTGGTATCAGAGCCAACGCTGAGTGAATTAAACACTATCCTAATGTGTTTAATCTCAGTGACACAATTGCACATACTTGAGTCTAGACTTAACATAGGAATACTCCCGATTCTAATCTGGAATTTATTGCTTCCAATTATTTTATATATTGGATACGTCGCCAAGCGAAGGAGCCGTAATAGGAGTTCTCCACACCCGGAGCCCCGAGATGCTGAGCTTTGTACCACGGCTAAAATGAAATGAACATCCAAGGAGAAAGCATTCAGAAATAAAATAACGAGGAAGAGACTCCTTTTACTGAAGATCGTTTCCTTAGAAGACTTTATAACGATGTTTATCTTTTGGTCCCTTTGAGGACAACATCATCTCTTTTAAGTCCCTTTTTGGGCAATTCAGTATTTTTAAAGTCATTGGAATACTTTATCAAAATTTCATTATTCAATATATAAGAATATAATATATGAAATAAATTAAAGTAACATTCCTTTTTGCAATATCTACCATTATTATAAGATGGCAAAAATCTAAAAAGGGACAAGACCTAGCTCAGGTGTCATTTAAGACAGAGCCAAGATGGTATCTCCATAATTAGATTCAGATCCATAATTAACGTCTCAACTTAGGATTGATCTGCGTTATGTTAAAAGAGAATCTTAGGGGTGAAACCTAGCCACGTGTCGTCACAGACGTGGCCAAGATGGTAGAACCTGTCAAAAAGATTCCAAATTTATGTTAACATCTGAAAGTGTGTTAACATGTTGGGCAAATTGTGATGCAGTATAAATCACACAGGCCATCTTTGAAAATTGGGATTTATTTAAAATTCCCTGTAAGTAAAACAACCATCCATTAAGGATGAAGTGCCTACGGGTAATAAATTTGAAAATTGGGATTTATTTAAAATTCCCTGTAAGTAAAACAGCCATCCATTAAGGATGAAGTGCCTACGGGTAATAAATTTGAAAATTGGGATGTATTTAAAATTCCCTGTAAGTAAAATAGCCATCCCTTAAGGATGAAGTGCCTACGGGTAATAAATAACGTCCTCTGGGACTAAGAGACAGTAGAAGTCTGCAACTCACTGTCAAGAAGGGTAATGAACTGTAACTCAGACCCAGATACCTCGATTCTGTGGAAATCCTGGTTATAAATTAAACTTGTCTTCGTGACTAGGCTTTTTGTGCCACAGTTAAATTTTTAAATAAATTTAGGATAATTATAATGAAAATCCTGAATAAAATAAATATTTTTCCTTTCCTGCCAGTATTTATATTAAAAAGAGTCTCAAAGGGTATAACCTAGCTTGAATGTCGTTAGGGACCTGGCTAAGATGGTAAGACCTGTTTAAAGAGATTCAGATCCTTATTAAACACTTGAAAACGTGTTAACACTCCCGACAACAGTGATACGATAAAATCGCGATTGTCACCTTTCTATTAGGAACTTCCAAACCCCTTAATTAGCCTATATGATCGATAGGAATCATGGCTAATAAACGTCGAACATGATGTACACATCTAAACATCCACCTGGGATGTATACCTACGGGCAAAGATGCATACATGAAAACGATAGTTTTATTTCATAACTTCTTTTCAAGACAATGAATTATGAAATTTCCGATCCAAAGGAATCATTGATTATGATTTAAAATTTCCCTAGTGACAAGGCATCTGTGCCATCGAAAAGTCCTATGGAACAAGCCGTTGTGCTATATAAAATGTCACTATGACATTGACAGTCGTGGCTTACGTCCCCTGTCTAGTAAGTATAAAGGATTTTATTCCATTTAAACGCCAAGGATGGCTTATTTAAAAACCTAGGCAAAACATGATCGAATAAACTTAATACTATCTATTGGCCTATATGGTTTGTTTGCACCATGGCTATTTAAATTATCAAGTTCGACAATTCCCTATAATTAAGTAAACTATTACTTCTTGGTTTGTAGCCTTCGAAGCATCATCATGGCCGACCCCTCTGAAACTCCCAATCATCCAGTTAATCAGAATGATGATGCAAGACTGAATATAACGAGCACCGAGTTACAGACTATGATAGATACGACCGTAAACAACGTTGTGGACCGTGCGTTGAAGGGACACAAGCGAAAGTCCGATGACACCCCGAGTAAGGGTTGTAAAAAGGGTCAGGCCAGTTCAAACTATAGCCAGTTCAAGCCAAAGGAGGCAAAACCCAAGTGTAAAACCTGCAAAAGAAGACATTGGGGGCAATGTCGATTAAACCAAAAGATAAAGCAATGTGGCATCTGTAAAAGAGCTGGCCACCAGTCCCACGAATGTAGGGACATGAAGGATGCAAAATGTTTCAGCTGTGGTGAAAAGGGGCACATCAGTACTAATTGCCCTAAGGCTGCCAAGAAAGGAGCAGCTAGGTCTGGAAAGGACTCGAAAGACAACCGGCAGTTAGATAAAAAGCCCAAATGCAAAACCTGTAGGAAAAACCACCTCGGGAAATGCAGATTTGAATCCCGGCCTTTACTCTGTGGAATTTGCAAGTCCAAGGAGCATAAGACCTTGGATTGCAAGAAGTTTAGAGACGCAACCTGCTACGGTTGCAAAGAAATAGGGCACATCAAAACTAACTGCCCGAATAAAACCGAGAAGCCTGGAAAGACTAAGAAGAACAACACTGGAAACTCTCAAATTGATGCTCAAGAAGCTAATCAGGATGCCAATATCGCAACAGGTAATTCCTTTATCAATAACGCTCATGCTAGAGTAATACTTAATTGAGGTTCAGATAAGTCTTTCATAGACAATGGATTTTATAAATCTTTGAATCTGCCTGTTAAAAACTCTAAGCGTTAAGTATAAAGTAGGATTGGCCAATGGTACCCCAGAAACTGTTTCAAATATCAGATGGATATATCCGTTAGGAACCATCCTTATCCTCTATCCTTGTTTCCGCAGTATAGGAACTCGGCATAATAATAGTAATGGATTAGTAATCCTGTAACCAAATCTATAGTCAAGGTAATGAGAAGCAAGTAGTTATCAAGAGTTTTTATATTAAGCCCTTGGCAATTCAAGGAAGACTCATGGTAAGGACTGCCTGAGCACTTGTTGAATCTGGTATTTAATACCAAAGCTTCGAGTAGGGAAAACTCGTATAAGGCAAACAACGGTCGCAATGCTAAAGATGCGACAAATGTTATCGGTGCATCGAGAGTAAACCTCAATATCAAGGGAGTTAATCTCCAAATCGGTAATTAACGCAGCCATTGGAAAGGCTGGGAGAAGAGCCATGAAAAGGATCGAGGAACTGAATGTTGTTTGTTGTTTGCTCTAAAACACATGTCGCTGCTCATGAGAAGAACTTTATTCGCGCTTCAAATGCGAAGAATGAACTCAGCAAAACCATAAATGGCAAGGAGCCCATTCTTTTGGATGTACTTAAAAGTACTTCGTCTCGGGGAAGTCCAGAGACTTCAATGAGTAAAAAAAGGGGCCATCGATTGCAGGAAATTAATTGAGGAAGTAGAAACCATTAGGTGTATCAGTGGTTAAGTTGAAGAGAGCACTGTAAGGTATGCGTCACAGCCATTTGATGGTAATACCCTTAATTAATGAGGACATTAATGAAGTCCACAAGAAAGATTCTCTTATACATTATGGGATGGACCAAGTGTTAAGGACCTTATTAGAAATATCTATTATTCGCATCGAAATGGAAGAAGATGGAATAAGAATTTTCTGACTCTCACCACAAAAGTTAGGCTGTCGACAGTATGTCGCAGATTTTAATTCATTGGCTGAGATAGTACCCTATTCCTATCACCCAAAGCCTAAGCTTAATGCAATAGTTATTTGTGGTTAGCACCGGCGATAAGAGGGCACATTAAGGTTCAAAGCCTGCTTGTCATAAATCCATTATGGATCTACCTCAGCTACTCGCTATATGGATCTAGAAATAACCAGTCAAAGCTAAGACTGCCCCGAAAATTGTTAAAGATTCTGCAGCTGAGTTTGAAAGGATTAAGAATGGAGGCGTTTTAACCCTCCCGATAAATGATTAGAGGCAGTTCGCATTAATAATGATATTAGATAAATCCCCTATTGTGATTTTTAGTACT
The DNA here is from genome assembly GCF_002127325.2 of Helianthus annuus. NCBI lineage: Eukaryota > Viridiplantae > Streptophyta > Magnoliopsida > Asterales > Asteraceae > Helianthus > Helianthus annuus. Next base: position 9,779,023 of record NC_035441.2, on the reverse strand, counting down.
GAGAATTTCGTTTGGGTTCAGGTACTGATAAGTTTCTCATAAAACCATAAGCTTAGCAAACTTTTAGAAAAATATCCCGTAAGAACCCCAGATATTAAGTGTAAGGTAAAACTTACAAGCAAGATCGTAAGAACCATTCCTTCTGTTCCCATCAGAAACCTTCAGCCGTAAAATTTTTGAAGTACCTTCTCTATAAAGGAGGTGCGTCGGCATATACAGTTGATATCTCCTTGATCTCAATCGATTACGAATACCAGATGGTATGATAAAAGCGCCATATGGGGATTTGTGTATCTTAACATGTTCCATAGATTGCTTCCATGCCTGATCAGTATGGAGGTTTAATGCATGGGACCACGAAGATATCCCGATGGTCATATGGTACTAAAGTCAACTAATGGTATTCAAGGATGATATCCAGAATGGAATTTGCCAAAGTAAATGTTCCAGATTAAGGAATTCCTGGACTTGTGACATAAATGTGTCAGTTATCTGACACAAAAAATGATGGATGAAGTGGAGCCTGAGATTTGGAAAATCTCTGTAATCTCCTTGTATCTTGATTATCTTCTTCTAAGATTACCTTATTTACCTCCTGAGAGGCAAGTAGAATTAAGATTTCTATATCCCATTTAGGGTTGTATCTTTATGAATCCCCAAGTCGGCTAGTACCATCATTGGATAATTCGAAACCCAATTAAGTAAGTTTTAAAATAAAGGATTCATATAGCCTAACTCGATATCCTGAAGTAATCGGTATCGTTAATTAAGAAAGACGGTTCATTTTGCTTATGCATGAAATACCGCAACCCAAAATAGGCAACAATTAAGAATTTCCATCAGTTGCCCAGGATCGTCGACTGTTCGACTAACTGTGAGAATTAACTATCCCTTAGGATTAGTCTTAAGTAATGGTTGGAATAACCATTTCACAATT